>NC_085097.1:697500-902500 GCF_963422355.1 Corticium candelabrum | reverse complement strand
AGCTGGTGTATCCGTTGGCTGCAAACTCATCAGTCAAAACAGCAGAGTTATTTAGCTGTCTGGAGGCGTATTGGCTGGACAAGTAAACGAGCCTCATGAATTTGTTCAGAAACAACACACCCAAATCACTTTTTTCAAATTTGTCAGTCCGAACAAGTTGGGTGATGACAACATTGTGTCTGCTTATCCACGTTGCAAGTAATCGCCATGTGATCAACAAATACAGTACTGTACTGGTCTTGAAATTTCAGACTTCCGTGCATAAGGAAACCAAAGTGAGTAATATTTACATTGTGTTGATGAAAAGTTGGTGCAGGCGGGTATGAGAATCTAATAATTAAGTTTATGTGGACAAAGTGTAGACTTCATTAATGGCATAGGCAGACATATCTACTTGCAGTAATGACAAATTTACAGGATGTGGTTATGAACTTTAATACAGTTATTAGCAAGATTTTTTATTCTTTTTTTTGCATGAATTTGGAGATAGCTGTATTTGTTTGTATATCGAGATACTTTCAGTTTCATTCAAGTTAAATGCAATTTATTGTATTTGTGTATCAGTTGCATGAGGTAGATCCTGCACTTATTCGGGGAATTGAAGGCATTCAGCCACAGCTACGGAAGCTGACAGTTCATTTTTGTGCAAATCCTTTGCAGGTATGCGCATGTTGTTTGAGTGATCTCAGAAGTTGAAGCAGTCTCGGGTGATTTGTAATGTTATAGACTGTACTGGTTACCAGTGACTTGTGGAATATTAGCAGTGGCAGTGGTTCTTACATGCCTGACGTTTGTGGCAATGCTCCATGTTGGACAAGCTTGAAATATGCCAACCTTCGATGCAATGAAATAAAGACAATAGATCCAGCTATTGTAAGTTTGCTGAAAGGCATGCAAAACATGTAGTGTTCAGATAATTATGTAAGAAGTTGTTTTGTGTGGGTTTGTGGTATTAGTTTATTGACAGCAGTGCTTTTACTCAGGGATCCCATATTTACTCATTTACAGTAAACTGTAAAATGAGATGTTGAACACTATTCAACATAATGCATGAAATTATTCTTATCTTACTATGCAAATTGCACTTACTCTTGCTGACCAAAGTGCGGCTGTGGCACTTGTGAAAATGCACTTCAATGTGCATCTATTTGTAGTGCACCTCATCATTTGACTACTTAGGAGCGATTTCTGTTATGACAATGGTACAGGAGAGTGATGGAACTACAGACTTGGACAAAATTATAGGGACACCTGACATTTTGTGTCTAGTCTAACTTTGGCACTGAATTTTTCTTTACCAAACCCAAATGTTTTTCGAATTTCTTTTTCCATGGATTGCGTCATTGTTAGTATGTAACATAGCTTGTGTTCAAGACTGCAGCTGTACTTACTACCTACTGAGCATCTAGTTTGCTTTGAAGAAGGAAGACGGCCATTCCTACTTTTCTTGTCTTTGTACACGTTCATCGCTCTTGGATGCTCATTCTTGGCATACAATCTAAGAATGCTCTGTAGTAGAGAGTGAAAGCAATTTTGTGGGTCCTCTTATCAACATTATGAAAAAAAGGCGAATCATCTGTTTTTGCGCATTGATTTCGCACAAGTCATCACAATTCGAATAGTTTTGCCATTTTAATCAATAAACAAACTTCAACGTATTCAAAAATCATGCGACACTAATTAATTACAAAAAATTCTGCTAAGACAAAAACTAAAAAAGTTATAGCAACAAAAGAACATTGACATGCCACTTTCGGTCCACGTTTTACGTAGCAAAATCTCAAACTGCTACCGCCAAAATGTCAGCTGCACTAAAACCACTGCCCTTGAGACCAACAAACTTAGGCGATAAGTTAGCCTGAACGTTCAGCTGCACGCAGTTGCAGAGTATTGTTCCGTGCGATATTTGACGAGTTGCAGCGATGCCCCGAGGCAAACAGTTGAGTCCAAAAACGCGAGGGAAAATTGAAGCCCTTCACTCAGTTGGCCATTCTGTGCGTCAGATTGCAGCTTTTGTCCGCTGCTCCAGAAATTTGGTTCATCAGTGCCTGCAATGGCTTTCCCATGGCAGCAGCGATTATGAAAAACGATCTGGACGTGGGAAGGCAACGACAATCCGGGAAGATCATCAACTGAAGAGAATGGCACTGCAGAACCGACGAGCACCATCACGACTGCTCTCGTATCAGCTGGCTGATGAAACGGGCAAGCAGGTGTCAAGTAGAACAGTCCGTCGTTGTCTCAGTGAGACAGGAGTGAACGCTTGGAGGCCTAGAAAAAACCACTGCTAACAGAAAACCATCGGCGTTTGCGACTGGGATGGGCAACAACTCACACACTATGGACTTTGGATGACTGGAAATCTGTTCTTTTTACAGATGAGTCAAAAGTCAGCATAGGAAACGATGGTGCTCTGTACGTTTGGCGTCGGAAAGGTGAGGAATTTCTTCCTGAATGTTGTGACCGTACGGTCCAGCACGCGGCTAGTGTGATGGTGTGGGGATCGATGTGTTGGCATGGTGTGGGGTCTCTGGTGAAACTGGAAGGTCGTTTGGACAGCACAGCGTACCAACAGGTTCTGGAAGAGCACATGCTTACAGACGCAGCGGCACTGATAGGAGACGACTTTGTCTTCCAGCAGGACAACGCGCCAATCCACACGTCTCGGTCAACAAGACAATGGCTACTCCAGCATGACGTCACACTGTTGGACTGGCCGCCAAAATCGCCTGATGCGAATCCAATCGAGAACTTGTGGCATGAACTCAAAACTGCTGGCAACCGTCGCGAACCGAGAACTGCAGCTGAGCTCTTGAATGCTCTACAAGAGGCGTGGCAGCAGATTCCAGCCGCACGTGTCCGGAACTTGGCAGAAAGTGTTCCACGACGTTTGGACGCAATCAGGAGGGCGAGAGGCGGGAACACTCGGTACTGAGGAACTGGTGAAGGGCTTCAATTTTCCTTTGCGTTATTAAAACCGGCTTTTTTAAAAGACAAAATCAGAGAGAGTCTAACTTACGACACTTATGCAGTCATGACGTCATACACTTTTAGGTCTTGTTTTCCGCAATGCGAAACGTAAAGAAACAATTTAGGGTCTACAGTATTTTCAAGAAACCTAACAATCAATGCGGTAACTATTAAGTTCTTAACAATATTGATAGTTGGTAAATTGTGGCCTAATTATTGTGTTACTACATACCCACAGCGGGGTGTCCCTATAATTTTGTCCAAGTCTGTATTTAGCAAATGCATATGCCTGATACACCGGCACCCACTTTCACATGTCCAGACAGTCATCAACATATGCAAGGAGTCAACATTTTTTTGCCCTGTATGTAGATGAGCTTTTGTGCACACTCATTGACTATCTATCTACTGAATCTAGGCTGGAGACATGCAGGAGCATTGAGTATGATGTAATTGAAATGTTAGGTGCGAAAGTTTCTAAATAGTAAATACCGTATTGTCACAATTAGAAGCTGTGCTTATATCTGTATTAGCCGAATTGGAATTCAGGCTAATATTTAAGACAGGCTTATATTCAAGACAGACTTGTAGGCCATTCAAACACGCTAGGGTATAAACGTGACAACTATATACCACACTTGAAAAAGCAACATTTGTTAAGATATATAGACGACTACCATGAGATGCCAGTTTCAAGAGAGTCGGCTGAATTTTCATCATCATTGTCCTTGAATGCTGCACGCACATGCTGACACAAGCGCACATGCACGTGACCGCACGTACACGTGCTGTGCACCTTGAACAAGAGATCAGTTTGTATTCGAGGTCACATTTTATTTGTGACAATACAGTATTGCAGAATATTGTACTTTTATTATGGTCATACGTGCCTCAGTCCAATACCAGGTTCTCACTTATGTTTCTGAGTGTGAAAAAGGAGTAAAATTGCTAGTACGTCTTTGCCTAATGAATTTATGTCTGTAATCACCACTGAGAATTAAACTTCTCAAGAGGGGCGAGTGCACACTGACGCCTGACAGACACACACACACACACACACACACACACACACACACACACACACACACACACACACACACACACACACACACACACACACACACACACACACACACACACACACCAGCCATCCATCCATCCATTTTCTGTCTTCACTTATGTAAGTGGTGCTGGACACATTGATTGGTCACTTCCTAGAACTTCATTGTCCGCAACATGATCTCTTGACTCCGTTCGGATTGTGATTGCAGAACTTTATATGATTTCTATAGCCTTGCTGTTTAAAGTTTTGGTGGCAGTGACAACAAGAGAGGATCTCTTTGGCTGCTGCGCCAATTTTCTGTTGTTGGCGATTGACAAGACCTGCCTTGCTTTGGGTTGTAAAAATGCAACCAGGTTGAGTACACTGTAGGTCAGTCTGATCTGATACTTGCTTCCCCTTATTTCTTTCCTACCTCTTATCTTTTTTCACCTTTTCTATTTCCTCAGCTTCCTCATTCATTTCTGTAACTACAGTCCACTGTGGATCTCCACTTAGCACAGTCTTGGGCAATGTGCATCTGCTCTTTTTAAACTTACATTTCTTCAAACATTTATCACAACATCGACCCATTTCAGCTTCTGGCTGCCTACAGAACGTTTACCTTTAAATTTGCAAACCAGCAGAATACGATGAGGCTCCATCTTGGCTATGTGGCCTAAGCACCGTAGTCTTCTCTTCCTGATCATTGTTTCCACTTAGCCCAAACAACACATACACGCGTGCACGCTCACACACACACCCCTACACACACACACACACACACACACACACACACACACACACACACACACACACACACACACACAAACCTAAACCTAAACCTAACCTACACCAGGACCCCAGTGGCTGATGTCACGTCACAACCGATGGCCGCTTAGGTCCCCAGTGAATGATCAGGTGCTCATTTATACTCCTGAGTCGAGAGAAGCAAATGCGTGTTAGTTTCTTGCTTAAGGAAATTATGCCATAGCTCGCCGTCACTGTGACTTGAACTTGCAACCCTACAAGATCCTGGATGTTAACACTCCATAAGATGACCAACTGAGCTATTGCGCGCGCACACACACACACACACACGCGCGCGCGTGTGCACAGTTTGCTGGATTAGTTTATAGAATTTGTAATTTGCACATATAGTATGCAAATTAACTATGGAGATCAAGGCAAAAAGCTTAACTGACAACAAAGTGGGAATGTCATTACTGCTGACTTGGTTTGCAAAGAATGAATTGTTTTGTTTTCTCTAACTTGCCTTGGAATGTGATATTGAATGTTTTGTTGTTTGTACTTAGCAATTTGGTGTCTTTGACAGTAACAGTCAATTGTGTGCTTGTTCTGTTTTAAGAGACTTCTTGTGAATGTGGTAACATTGGATTTAAGTCAGAATCTCATTACTGAAATTGAGAATTTGGATGTAAGAGCTACTAGTTTAGTCAAAGGTATTTTAGTATCTTAAGTCACCTTCAATTGATAACAGATTCCTCAGCTGATGATCCTGAACTTGTCAAACAACAGAATTTCGAGCTTGGTTGGAATTGAGTCAAAGTTGGGAAATGTAGCTAATCTCAACCTTTCTCACAATAGAATTAAATCACTTGATGGTATGATTATGTAACATCGCTGTGAAATTTTGAAATAGACAGTTTCTTTTGTGTTATGATAGGAATTGGTCGTTTGTACTCAGTTTTAAAGCTTGATGTAAGCATGAATGCAATCTCTGATGTAAGTTAATGTTCTTGCATGAAAAGATCTTTACATTTGAATAGTTGCTGTGTTACAGCTACAATCATTACGCGGTCTTGGCCGGCTGCCTTGCTTGGAGAGTTTAAAGTTGGAAGACAACCCAATTGCCACGATGAAGCAGTACAGACAAATTATTGTGGGAATAATGCAGCTTGATGTGTTGAAGCAGCTGAAATTTGATGGAATTCAAGTCACAAAGAAAGAGATGGTTAGAAATTGTATTGCAGCAATGTAGCCAAATTTGCATAATGTATTGTTTGCAGTGTGATCTGGAAAAATTTAGAGCTCTTGCATTGTCTGTTATTGGGCCTGGTGAGTCATCATCTCCAGCACCTACACCTGTCCAGAGTCGAGTAAGTTTACCAAATTACATGGTTCTGTAGTATAAGTAATTGTTGGTATATGACAGTTTAGACTTATAGAAACAGTAGGACTGTTATTCTTTTTTTGCTTTGTCGAAAAGTTGAAATGGGACACATTTTCTATAGTACAATAGGAAATTTGAAATATTTTTTATTTAGAGAAAAGTACAGTAGTTGTAGATAAGTACTCCCTTGTCAAAAATGAATGTATAGTTTCATTAAAAATTTTCAGTTTAGCCACTGCCATTGCCTTTACTAACAACACAGTAAAAATTTGGTGGAATTACATCAAATGTACGAAATAAAAGCAGAACAGATGTTATTATCAAGGTGGAATGTAATGCATTTGCATGGGAATTCGAAGCATAAAAATTATAGCGACTTTCTGCTCCATCTTTGCCTCTTTGTTTTCTTTTGTTTCTTGCAAATTTTGTGTTGATGGTAAACGTGGACTTGTTCACTCAGTGCTCTTCTCTTGTAATCTTTATGAAAAAGATACGGAAGGTAAGATTCAATGGGACAGCAAATTGAAAGAGCAAACAATGAGTTAACAATGACAGTCTTACACATAAATGAGCACAAGGCAAAGCAGAGGCAGTTCTGTGTGTCAGGAAACTTAAATTAATGGTGGATATCAAACGAGACAGTTTACACATCTGCTTTTAGAGTCCAGGCCAATTTCTAGATGTAAACTCCATTTGTTGCTTATTTGCCCAATATTTGTCTGTTTGCTAATACTTTTTTGTAATGATCCCTTTCATAGTAACCTAACCACACGTATGTATTGCATGGTTGATGACTATAGAGTTGTCTCTCAATAATGGCTCTTACCATTCTGTTCAGACTGAGGCATTGCCTGACAGAATGCTTGCAGTACTTTAAAACTAGTAGATGGTTGGTATTCAGACTAAACTTGTAATAAATCAGCTATTCCATGTTTGGGAAATGGAGATTTTGGTTGATTCTCAGTTTTTTGGGCTATTTTCTTGATAAGTAGCTGACCTACATTTTAATTTTATTGTTGTAAGTTTATGAAAATCTGGATCAATATGCAAGGGTACAAAATATCCTGGAAATGCATAGAATTTGGCAAATAGAAGGTGGCTCAATTGAATTATCAATAATGTAATACTGACATTGTAGGGTCATGATTTGGTAAGTGAGGGAGTTGTGCTATTAGACTTATACAATGGTCATGTAATTTGCGACCAATCACAGGTGCTTATTTAAATGGTGTTTATGATGTACTGTATTATGTGGTACAATAAGTGAGTGAACTGTACGATAAGTGAGTGAACTTTGCGATAAGTGAGAGTGAAGTATTAACCAGAGGTACGTTAACTTGCACACTTGCGTCAAGTGACCATAGTATAGATTACTTATGGTATGATTAGGTTGCTATATGAATTTTAGAAGCACTCGGGCAGAGTTATAGCCTTCGAAGCCGAGGGTTAGTAAACCCACCCCGAGTGCTTGTTCAAGTCATATGGCACTCTAATCATGCAATAACCCATACTTGTATTATATTGTATGACAATATTGGAATGTCCTTGATCTATGACTTTGATTTGAGAAAAGTAGTCGTTTATGGCAGCATTAACGTGTTGATCGTAATACGTATATGATTTTAATGAGCAGTTTACCTCTACTCAGAATGCTATTGGTTATATCTGTAATCCTTGTGTGTTTTTGCTTAAGGAGAGTCGTTTAGTGCAATTGCGAAGTGATAATTCAAGAGCAGCCGTGACAACTGTTGTTGAGTCAGTAGAGGGAAATAGTGAAACAAGTGGGAGCAGATCAGGTGAGTTGGAATCTTGCTGCATTTGTCAGCTTGTGGAACCTACAGAACGCAAAGCATAATTCTCTTTAGTCAATCAGCTTTCTTCTTTTTCACATTTTTGACAGCAGGAATACTTACATTTTTAATGAATGAGTTATTAATGAGTTTTTTACATTTGCACAGGAATCTAACATTGCATAACCATTATCAACATTTATATCCTGTATGTGATAACTCTCATACTGTATTTTGATCAGTACAGACTATTTATGGACTTTGTGGTCACGTGAAACAACAGTTGCTTGTATGATTTTTGATAGATTTTACAAGGAGAGTGCTTAATAGGAAAATAGCATCTAACTTCATAATTCTTTGTGACAATGTGGTTTTCAGAAGACTTATAGCTGGTGAAACGAGGGTATAAACACAGCTTTATTACCAATTACTAGTTTTATTGGTACTGTTGTACCTGCATGTAGTTGTGAGGCATACTACTCTATACCATCATTTTATTACCTTGAGCATGTTTGTTGCACTTTGGAAGTTGTAGGAGTTTGCCGGTGTGTGTATGTGTATGTGTATGTTTGAGTGTGTGTGTGTGTGTGTGTGTGTGTGTGTGTGTGTGTGTGTGAGTGAGTGAGTGAGTGAGTGATCAGGAGACAGCCCAGGATATGCCACTCAATCCTTGCCTTGTTCGTTCTGTTAGAAATAAGATCAAGTCGGGCGAAATCTCAAGAGCGGCAAGTCTATTAACAAGCTCCGGAGTTGCTGAGGACTCGGATGACACCCTAAGAAAGCTGGAAGCAAAACACCCAGAGCGTAGGTCCGTCTCAACTAACTTTCAGCCATACTTTCCACACAGTTTACAACCTTTACAGATACCAACTGAAACATTCATCAAGTCCTTACGAGATTGCCCCAATGGGTCCAGCTGTGGGAATGATGGGTGGAGGTTTGAGCACTTGAAAGTGTTACTGGAGTCAGATCTAACCTGGACTTCTCTCTACAATATTTGCAACATCATCCTTGGCGGTCATGTACCTGATCCGATAATGAAGGCATTAGCAGGAGCTAAATTGATTGCTCTCAAGAAAAACGAAGTAGACGTACGTCCTATTGCAATTGGCAACTGTATTCGACGACTGGTGGCCAGAGCAGTGTGCTCTCATTTGAAGAAGGAGATGGCAGACTACCTTGCACCTCATCAATATGGAGTGTCAACACCTGGAGGAGCTGAGGTTATGTCTCACCTGATTCAATTGTGCTCACAACAAGATGAAAACTCTGTCATTTTGAAAGTTGATGCAAAGAATGCTTTCAACACCATTAGTCGTGACATCATTCTGGAAGAGGTGGCAGTCCATTTTCCACAAATCTATCCATTTGTGGCAAAATGCTATGTCAACTCCACCCCACTGGTAGTGTCACTAAACGGCCAAGATACTACTATTCAATCGGTGGAGGGTGTGCAGCAGGGTGACCCCCTTGGACCATTTCTCTTCAGTCTTGCTCTGCACTCTGTCATCTCGAAACTCTGCGTCAGGCACCCAACGGTTTTAATTCCTTGTTACCTTGATGATGCCACAATCATTGGGCCCAAGCAAGATGTCATCTCTGCCTACCTTGAGATGAAAGACCGACTAGTCAACATCGGATTAGATTTGAGAGAAGATAAATGTGAGGCTTACAGTCCTTCAGGAATAGCTGATTGGGTTTTGTCCATACCCATAAGAGACGAAGGATTGGAAATACTGGGCACTCCAATAGGATCGGATTCCTTTGTTAGGGAAAAGTGCATAGAGACAGTAAAGTGTGAAAGAGACTTTCTAGCAAAGTTGCCTCTCTTGGATGACATGCAGTCTGGATTACTACTTTTACGGTATTGTGCAGTTCCCAAGATTACTCATCTTCTTCGAACTGTTCCACATTCGTTGATAGCTGAAGCTGCAGAACTGCATGATACCATGATAGTCAAGGCTTTCGAGAACATCATAGGATGTGGTGCTCTCAATGCTCTGGAATGCTCACAACTTCGACTTGACATTCAACAAGGAGGTTTTGGTCTTCGGTCTGCAAAGCATTCTGCGTTTGAGGCTTTTCTTGGAGGTTGGTCCAACACTCTAGGTCATCTCCCTCATCGTGATGGTCGTCTGAGTAGTTTGTGTGATGGCCTCCTAAGAGATCACGACAAAGATCAGCCTCTAGTTCTCAGTGAATTGACAAGTGCCCTGGCAAATCTTCACCAGCAGTTCGACGATACTCGAAAAGTGTTATCATGTATATCAAAACTTCCAGATGCTCCAAAGAAACTTCAAGGAAAACTTCACCAAGCCAAGAAAGCTGTTGAGTTCACCCAGGTTTTACAACAATGCACCAATAGTTGTGAGCAAGCCCGAATACAAGGTTGTGGTGGTCCAAATTCTGGGGCTTGGCTGGATGCGATTCCGAGTACGCATCATTTTATTCTCGGCAATGACAACTTTGTCAACGCTGTTTGTCTGCGACTCGGTAAAGCCATCCCGTGCTTGCATTCTTTGGACCAGTGTGTTGCTCAGTGTGGTCAGCCCATAGACATTGAAGGATACCATGCCATGACCTGTAAGTGGGGTGGAGGCCCAATCAAACGACATGACAGTGTACTCGACTGCTTTTACGACATGTCCAAATCTCTTGGATTCCATTGTCGCAAAGAGTTGACAGCGCAATTCGAGAATAAGCAACGTCCTGACATCGCCATATACAATTATAAAGATGGAAAAAAGCTTCTCTTAGATGTAACCATCACCCATCCCTTGGCGAAGCGGTCAATCAGTGCCAGTTGTAGCAAACCTGGTTTTGCAGCAGCCGAGAAGGAGAGAGAGAAAGATAGCAAGTACCTTGTCAAGTCAACAAATCTTGGGTATTTGTTTCGTCCCATTGCCCTAGAGGTATACGGCCGTTGGGGAAACACAGCGGAGACGACACTAGAAGAACTATCAAAGAAGTCCCCTCAATCTACAGGCTTAAATCCCAGCGAATTCAAGCTACATTGGAGAAGGAGAATAGCGATCAATCTTCAAAGGGCCAACTCATCAATCATCCAAAACAAGGTGTCTGCCATCGTTGGAAAGTGTATCGGAAATCCTGATGCTGCTTTTACGATGTCAGCAAGATACTTTGGTGGTGACTTTACGTAGTTAGCTGTGAGTTTGTGTAGGTGTGTTGTAGTGTTTAGTTTGTATTAGTGATAGTGATGTTCAAGTTATTTGTCTATTTAGTTAGATATACAAGTTTTCTTGCGAGTGACTGTCAGATAAAGTGTGTTTACCAGTGAAATTGAATAAAGTGAGTGAGTGAGTGAAATCATCAGAGGATGAGTGGGAGTCGATGCCTATTATCATCAAAGACGAAGCCATGCAAGTTGTTAGCGACTTTAAATACTTGGGCTCAATTATTGAATGTCAAGGTGAAGTTAACAGGGATATAGAAGAAAGGATTGGCAGAGCTTCCAGAGCTTTTGGAATTTTACAAAATGTTCAATATTTATGGACAGAAACCTGTCTATTGAAACAAAGAGACTAATTTACAAGGCTATAGTTCTTGGAATATTATTCTACGGCTCAGAGGCTTGGTGGCACCAAAAAAGAAGCAACAAGACGTTTAGAAACATTTCATAACAGGTGCCTTAGGTGTGTCTAAAACAATGCAGTGGTCCAGCCATATTACTAATGATCAGGTAAGGTAAAAGTTTGGCATGCCTGAAACTTTAGAAGATATCATTTCATCTCGAAGACTACGATGGCTTGGACACTTGGCAAGAATAACAGACGAACGAATCCCAAAGAATATTCTTTTTTTGGCTGGTTGCCAAATAGATGTCCAGCAGATGGACCAATACTGCGTTGGAGACAAAGTTAAGTTGGACATGAAACGCTTCCACATTGATGAAAAGAACTGGCTTAAGATAGCTAGAGATCGCTTTTTATGTAGTAACGCCTGCACTATTAAACCTTTTAATAATGTGACATTCAATGCGGGCCAGTCAGCTGAGCAACAAAGAGCATTTTACGTCTGTAATGCTTGTGCTAGATCCTTTAGAAGACCTCAAGACATAGCATGTCACAAGTGTAATGCAATTCAATATAGCAGAGAAATGAGTCATTAGTTCAGGCTGTCTTTTGCGTCACAAGATGGAAGGCATCATCACGATGGTCTACGTCCAGGTCCAGGTGTGTGTGTGTGTGTGTGTGTGTGTGTGTGTGTGTGTGTGTGTGTGTGTGTGTGTCTTTGCAAAGAAAGGTTTGTAAGAAAACATGAATCCATTCGGTCTCTAATATGCGTGCATATTAACACCTGTTATAAGAGGGCTTAACCATTTAGTCTCAAGATAGGCTTACCATGGTAAATTATACTAAAAAATTCGTGTGCTTTAATTAATGTCTGATCAGGATGCTTGATTGAACAGACTTTAGTTGAAAATCAGCACAGAGAGTTAAGCAGTATAGTGCTGCACTATAGTGCTTCCACTTATTGATTCTGTTCTTCTTAGGAATCGTTGTACAGCACTTTGCTTGGTTGTAGACCGAATCAATATCAATAGTTACAGTCCGCATCATAATTATAAGGACACTGCTGTCAAAACATACGGGTACTTTTAGATTGTAAATTATTTCTTAGGCAATAATCTATCAATTGGGACAGTACTAGATGTAAACGTAATTGCACTATTCTATACTTTGTTTCTGGTTGAAAATTACGAATTCTGAACGTACTGCGCACGACCTATATGACGTAACACAGGAACAGGCTGGTTTGTTTGTCCTGTTGTGGCTTCTCCTGGAGAGTTGAATTTCACAAATGTACATGAATGCAGTTGTAATTTTAGTGCATAATTCATAGATGCTTTACCTTTGCACAAGCGAGACGAAGAGTGGACTCAGTGTCAGAACACAGTATTTTAGCGCATGTTGCTCCAATTTAAGTTTGGGAGTCTTATGTGACAGTGTTAGGCATTTGTACTATTAGAAAGGGTGTTGCTTAACTTTTCAGCAGAAGAATGAGCGTTGGAACATTGCAAGCAACCTCTAAAAGTTAGAAAATGTTACAAGTTAGCCTTTTCCGGTGTTTCCAAAACAGTCAACCTGTGCGCGAAATGTGTCAGCTGCCAAAAACTCTAGAGTAAAAGCCCACAAAATTGCATGTCATCTGCTAGTCCCTTTTCAGCTGAATTCACTTCACAACTTTGTTTCGGTTCACTCATTGGCTGTGAGTTGTTGTAATGCCAAGAGGAAAACAGCTCAGTCTCATCACCAGAGGGCTGATCGGAGCACTGCATTCTGTAGACCATAGCACTCGCCAGATTGCAGTGCAAGTGCGAAGATTGAGGACAGCTGTTCATCAATGCCTGCAGAGGCTGTCAAACGGTAGCAGCGACTATGCAACATGTCCTGGTAGAAAAACAAAAACAACCGCACGTCAGGACAGGATGTTGAAGTGCCTTGCCATTGGGAACAGGCGAAAGACGTTGAGACAGCTATCCTTTCAGCTGCATCAGGAGGCTGACGTTGCTATTTCCTGCAGTACAGTTAGAAGACGATTGCATGAAAGTGAGCTACACTCTTGGAGGCCACGCCAGAAAGCTCTGCTGACGGATGAACACCGCCTGCTCAGATGAGAATGGACGGCAACGTATCGTGACTGGGATGTGGAGGCGTGGAGATCTGTCCTTATTAGCGATGAAGCCAAAGTTAGAATTGGAACCAACAGAGCGTTGTACGTATGACACCATAAGGGAGAATAGTATTTGCCGCAATGCTGTGATTTGACAGTAGAACACTCGGCAAGTGTTATTTATGGTGTGGGTAGCATGTCATATTATGGCGTCGGATCTTTAGTAAGACTAGAAGGCCGCGTAGACGCTCTTGCCTACCAAAGAGTTCTCTCGGACCACATGCTTCCTGAAGCTCAACGGTTACTAGGAGAGGAATTTGTTTTCCAGCACGACAATACGCCCATCCATACCGCTCAATCTACCCAGCAATGGTTGCGTGACAACGACGTCAATGTACTTGACTGGCCTCCGCAATCTCCAGACGCCAACCCAATTGAAAATTTGTAGCATACACTACAAGTTTCAACAAACAGAAGGCATTCCCAGAACAAAGAAGAACTCTGGCGTTCCGTCCAGGAAGGATGGCAGATGATTCCAGCAGCACATGTGTAGACATTAGTCGACAGTGCTGCGTGTCGTGTAATAGCAATAAGATTAGCTAGAAGTGGACAAACCAAATATTAAGCATCTAATGAACAGCTAAAATGTTGTATCACGTCTAGACAATAGCGAAAATGTAACGAAAAAGTCACGTGATGATTTTGTGTAGCAGCGGATACAGTGTCAGGGTGTGGTTTACTTGTTTTGAATTTTTTAACAATGATAAACATTAGCTCTGCACTTCTAGTAGGCTCTGCTTAAAGCTCGTAAAGACTTTGTACTTTTCTCACTAGCTGGAAGATGATAAATGCGTTTGTAGTGGGTTATGATGCTGTGTCCTTATAATTATGACGCGGACTGTATATCTACAGATTTACAAACTTCTGGTGTAAACACCAAGAGTCATTGGTACAGTACCTATCCAAATGAATAACACTATACCTAAGCTTTCTAAAGTAACATCCTGTTAGTACATTGCATAATTATTCTAGTTACTGAATCTGTAATTTCACCCTTGCTTCCACAGCTATGAGCCCTCTGAAGAAACGATCGACTTGTCAAAGTATTGTGAACTTAGACACAATTTTGCTTTTAGGTGCACTACTTGTAAAATCTATCTAGAATAGTGCAAAGCAACTGTTGTTTTACATGACCACAATTCTGTAACACCACTAAAATAGTTTGTAATAATTCAGATAACAAGAGTCATTACGTACAGGACACAAACATTTCTTCTGCTTATGCAATGTTGATTTTACGTTGGCTGTACGTCAGACAGGTTGTTGTTGTTGTTGTTGTTGTTGACCCTGTAAGTGCAAACACAAATTAGACTGATTTTTCTGGTAACAAGTTCTCTTGTTAGCGTTGGTGGTTTGTAATTGGCTGTTTGTTCAATGTCTGTGGTTGGTACTTACAACCAAATGAAATACTGCTCCATGACTGGACCATCTTGACTGTACCGGGAGTGTGACACATTTTGAGTAGACATAGCTATGAATACACACACGCATGCAAGCACACATGCACACACACACACACACACACACACACACACACACACACACACACACACACCATCCATCCATCCATCCATCCATCCATTTGCTGCTCCATGATTACCATGAGGGTACAGGAGATGCAGGCCAAAAACATCAAGTCTACACTGCTCAAGGTCTGTCTCAACGAAATGCTGGTGATTATAATGACCTTGTTCTTTGATGACAAAACTGACATGGCATCCTTGAGGCTGTAGAATGACAACGTTGGTGACTAATCAAACCTGCCTTGTTAAATGCCTGAAATGAGCAGCCAGGGTGGGTACAGTGCAGAAGACTCACAGGTTTTACAAGTCGTTCATGCCGTCGTTTTCTGTCATCCCTGAGGCTCTTCTCTTTGTCTTCTGCTTCCTTGTTGAAATGCTCTGCAGTGTGTTTGATCATGGAGCACCAAGAGTCGGCTTTCTCCATCCAGGATTCCAACAAGTTACACTGTTTGAGGTAACCAGATACAACATCATTCCAACGACACATCTGTCCACCAACATTGCTCTTGCAACCAACAGGAGCAGACACAAAAAGCTGCTTGGTTAAGCAATCATTGGACGTCCTTGAGAGATGCCCAAGAAAATGGAAGCGACATTCTAAGAGAATTGATGAGATTCTTGTATTGTAGTGTGACGCTTCTGCTCTCTGACCGAGATCCCTAATATAATTTGAAGGCAACGAATCAGAAAAGACTGAAGACTATGAACATTGGGCTCAAGGAGGACGGTGCACTCAAGACCATACAGCAAGGTTGGAAGGATCACATTGTTTAAAAGACGAACTTTGGTGCTGGTCTTGATGTTACGTTGATACCACAAGCTCCGAAAGAGCGACTGGAAGGCATGTGAGGCTTTACAGATTCTGGAAAATTAATCTCTGTGTCCAATCCACAATCAGTTTTGGACAATACTGCCCAAGTACTGGAAATGAGAGACTACATCAATAGGCTCATCTCCTGGCACGAGGTAGATTGATACAGGAGTTTGAATGTCTGAGCACTCAGATGGTAGAACTGCTAAGGTTTTTGTCTTTTTGCAACTAATAGCAAGACCCAGTTTCTTACAGCAGTTGATAGGGAATCCATCATTGTGGTGGTCAAGCCAATTGTCAGAGAGAAGAGCCATATCGTCGGCATATTCCAGATCAGTCACCAAAGACTCAAACCTCAAAGTCTCTCTCTCTCTCTCTCTCTCTCTCTCTCACACACACACACACACACACACACACACACACACACACACACACCTTCAACCTTCAACTGCCCATTCACATGGATGATGGCAAAACGTAAAAAGCGTAGGAAAAAAGAAGTCACTATCTGGTAAATACGTCACAAATCTAAATACATTGATGACATTTATGTCTTTTCTTGTCACTCTCTCGTGTGAATAAACGACTGCATCTGTCGCACTTGATTCCGGTCTTTGCTTGTTCCCAGGGATCTGGGCAATTTTGTCCTCTGTTGCAATCATGTCTTTTTTCCCTGTTTGTGACTTAAACAGTTGCTTGCAGGTAGTGCACAGCAGAGGCTGTTGGTCTTGACATCTGCTGGGATCGGCTCTGTCACGAACCTTCTGACTACTTTGGGTGTTTGCTAGTTCTACTCTTGAAGTGACGATTGAGTTAATTTTGCTAGCACAGACGTTCTTCCACTTCTGCCTGTCCTGCGTAAGCTGGAACCAGGTGCTTGTTAGGCCAACCATTTTGAGGTTTTTTACAATCCTGTCTTTCCACCTTAGTCTGACCCCATACGCTGGACGAGTTGATGGTAACCACACATGAAGCAGCTGCTTAGGCAGACAATGATCTTCCATACATTCTAGATGACCAAGCCATCTAAGCCGCTGAGCCATCAAAGAGTCTTCTGCAGTTTCAAGATTGTCAAGCTTGTGCCTGATGTCATTTGATGTGATTTGTTCCAATTGTTGTTTGAACTTGTCTATACCCAGCATGAAACATTGACATTGATTTGTAAATGTGACAAGCCTTGTGATATCTCTTCTAGTCACGGCCCAAGAAGATGACCCATACAGTAGAACAGATAAGACAGTTGACTGGAACAGCACATTTTTGTTTCAGATGTTACATGGGGAGACTGAAAGACGGCCTCTTTTAGTGCTCCAAAGCACTTTCCTGATTGTGCAATTCTTTCTGTTATGTCCAGGTCTAAGCTCAAATCATTGGATACGATAGAACCGAGATATTTGAACTGTTTTACGTGTTGCACACTGCGACCGGGAATCCGTATATCAATATTCCCAGCATCTTTAACACACAGTTTGGGACCATAAGTCATCAACTTTGTCTTTTCATAACACACACGCACGTGCACACACACACACACACACACACACACACACACACACACACACACACACGCACGCACGCGCACACATGCACAAACCTGATTTTCAGTGATACCCATTACAAGTTTAGGCCTATAGTAGAATCAAATGCCAAGCATGACGGTCTTTAGCCAATTCAACCTATACAGATATTCTAAATGTTGTTGTACTTTATGATGATCAGTCTAGTGTTATTGTGTTTTATGAGCTGTTTACTTCTGATTTGGTAGCCTACTCTGTAACAGCTGTTTGTGAGGTTAGCTGTTGATAGTGACACATAGTCATTGTCTAGGAATGGCGGGTGGTGTCAATACATAAGCTCGTTTACGCCCCCTTTCTATCCTGACTCAGAAGCACTAGTGCAAAAATCGAATAGCATTGCTGAAGTCTCCTAGTTTTCTTCAGACGAGTTTTCTCATTCTGCACGCTTTCTCCGACTGAACTGGTTATGTTTTTTTGCTGCAAACTATCCTGGGCAGAAGCATATTTCTTTGTTTAATGATCGGTGCAAAAATACGGCTATCACGATTTTACGTGAGCAGCTCAATCCTCACGTTCTCCACCATTTTGGAAGCGACACTACACTTGCTCCAGCACACGCAGGCGCGTCTGCTGACATTCGCAGTTGCTTCTGTTGTTCTCAGCGATCTACAAAATGTTTAGGATCCGATGATTTGTCTATAGATGCTGTGACAAGACAACGAAGCAAGCTTGATGCTGCAGTATCCAATAAAATGCACTACAAATTGTCCAGGAAGAATGCAGCTGATGAAAGCACACTTCAAAGTTTCTCAAAAGATGTACCGATGCGATAGGAGGACTTTCTTATTGTAGCATTTGGTCTATCGGCCATTATCAAGTATCAAGTGCACCAAACATTTTTGGGAAGACCTGCATGCACATTTCTGTGCCTGAGCAGTTGGCTGTCTTTTCAGTTTGAAATGGATTTGAGCTGATTTTCTTGTGTCTTATTCAGCATTTTTTTTTATCTAGGTCGCGTTTCTTGTTGTAGTAGGAAAGTACATTGGATTGTATTTACACTATGATGTAATGACTAATGAACCCATCAAGGTTCTCAACTTGCTTGGCCATGCATGGCCAAAGAAAACACCAATGTAGCTAACCTATACTCTCCACAGTTGGCTAAAACTTCTAAGTCAAACACAATTAACATGTCAACACCTTGAGAATTATTATCAAAACAATCAGTCAAGCTTAATTAATTAAGTAACACAATCTGTCATTACAATCCATGTGTATGATTCATTAGATAGATAGTTATATTTCCTAGAAATTTTTAGGCTAGTCTTCCTATGGGTCCTGCTAATTCATGTGATATTCTTCATGTAAAAGTGAATGAACAAGATACAAAAACATGTGTGAGTTGGTCATGGTACCTCAATTTGGTACAGTATTAAACCATTCGCACTTGTTTGTTCGCTTTTTACTGGTATGTGTAGTCATTCCTACTAAAATACATTGATAATGTTTTTGTGTCTTGTTGTCCATTCTAATGATGTGCCCCAGCCATTGCAATCTGTGTCTTTTATTTGCAACAATGAGATCTTCTTTGCTGTGCAGATGTTTGCTTTATTAGAAGCCTTATGCTTTATGATACACCAGGAATTTTTAAATTATACACACACGCGCGTGCACGTGCGCACACACACACACACACACACACACACACACCTAGAATTGTTCTGATACATATCATATGAAAATAGATAACCGTTTAATTAATAATCACATGGGTCACTGGCCAGATTTCGCAGCCATGTAACAGATTTGGGGTGGCCAGGACAATAAATGTCTCAGTTTGACTGTTCTTGAGAAACACCTTTTAGTAAATATTCGTTTCCTAAAAGTATGTTGTATTTGCTTTAGCAGTCCCGTAGTCAATTTCTTTGGAACAATCACCTGATTTGTGGATGACACTGCTCAGATTGGAAAGCTCATCAACGATTTGTAACTGATGACCATCAGTTGAAGTGACAGCTTATTCTTGCCCCACACTTAGGACGTTTGTCTTGTCAATGTTGAGACTCATACCCCACCTGACACATGATTTGTATAGAACATCCGCAGATAGTTGTAAACCAAAAGGAGACTTTGATATGAGAGCCAAGTCACTGGTTTACGTTTTCTTTGATCTTGTTGTGACCCTGTGTATGAGTTCTGTAAATCATGTCTAGACTACTTTCGGTTTGTACTGAATTCCCCATGCCAACATCAAAGAGAGAGTTTCACGAACTATTTTGTCCACACACACACACACACACACACACACACACACACACACACACACACACGCACGCGTGCAGGCATGCATGCACAAACACATAGCCACACAGACCAGAAACGATTCAATACTTTTTGAGTAATCTATTTGCTCAGTCACATGACTACAAAGTCTTGTTTTTATGGCTCATAGCTGAAATCAAATTTGGAAATGGCTGTGTGGGTCTGAGTCAGTCTCACGTAGCCAGGCCATCTCCTGCCGCATCATATGCCCAGAAGTGTGACGTGGCAGGAGAGCGTCTAGCTACACAAGACTAGGTGTGAGTTTGCTGATGTGCACATTTATGTATGCATGTATGTATACATATTGATAATATTCTCTATAGTTGATATGAAAGAGTTTCTTCCATTCACTTTAGAGCTAACTCAGAGCTTCAGAGAGCAAGTCGAATCCATGAGGCGTGAGGGTGGAGAGCACTGGTTGTCTTTCTTGAATGAACTAAAGGTCAGCCCTACACTACAAGACCGTCTTCACATGCCATCAGCAAGTGTATCGTCACAACTGGAAACTCCTTTGCATGGGGCTTCTCATGCAGTAGAAAAGAAAGAAAGCAGTAGGAATTGTAGTCAAACAATGCTATCACCGCCAAGACAGCAGGATTTCATAACTGGATGTGGCGTTGCTTGTGATGCAACAATTGAGTCAAAACGTTATGGAAGCCAGCAAAGTTTATCTTTTGACAACTTGACTTCCAGGTATATTAACCATAATGGATTGTAGTACGTGAACTGATTGAACGATGATTTTGTTTGCAATATAGATTGGATTTAGCTGCAGAGAGAAATGATGTTTTCAACTTTGGATTTAGCTCTCAGCTGGAGAACCTGATCCATAATGCTCTAGAACAAAAATGGTAGAGCATGCCAGACTTTGCAGCCAGTATTTATTAATGACAGTTATGTTCTTGGTAGCGATAAATGCGCGCATCTTGTTACATCTTGGGTTTCTTCTTTGGCATGGAGTGATACTTTGACTTCTGAGAATAATTTGCAAGCTCAGGGAGGCGAGCAGTGCATCTTAACAGTTGATCGCCATCAAATGCTTATTCTTGAGGTAGGTTTGGACACGGGTTTAACAAGGGCAACATACTATCTTCGTAAGTCATTTTTATGGATTGATTAATTAAGTTACTGACCTCATCGCATTCTTGTGCTATGCAGAACACTTGCAGCGTGTGACAGTAGTAGAGAGCAATGATCCTGTTCTCATGTGTGAATTTCTATCAAGTGAAAGCCATTCTCGGTCACTTTGTCATTGCTACTGTTTCAAAAAGCTGAAGGCAGCTGCACTAGCTTTTTCTCTTGTCTACAACCATGCATCCAGAAAAGGGTTTGTTTCACTGGCACATGCAGATAGATCAAATTATGACGTGATTTCATGTTTGTAGGTGGCCTGCTGCTGCAAGGTTAACGCTAGCAAGGTTGGCAAGTCAGAATGATGAAAGCAGATTATTTAATTTCTTTCAGCACAATGTCTCACAAAGGTGTAGTCATGCAGGAGCATTAAATAGAGAAATTATTGCTGCAGCACAGAATGGAGACACTTGCACTGAGGAAATTCTTGTGTCTTTTAATGCATTATGCCTGCCATATTCCAACATGGATAGAGAATTGCCTGTTGCTGTTATTGTAACCAATCATTGTGTTCATTTATTGAGATGCTACAAGGGAGAACGATCTGACTATGAATGGATGTTTGGGTTGCCATTGACATCTCTTCGTCAAGTGGCACTTGGTTTGTTTGATCAAAGTTTTCGTATTGAAGCAAGCCATTTAGGAGCTTCTGGAACATTTACTATTCTTACTCGCGATGGAAGTCTTACAAGTAGTTTTGTTGAAACCATTCGCAGAGAAGTAGTCCATGCTCAACAGGGTACTGTGTCTGTGTTTATGCCTCCAGACGTTGCTGTGCTTGATCGTTTGCACAACACTCTGTCACAAGAAACAGGAACCACACAACCATCAACTTGCAGAGACTCTGCTCAACATGATCTTGTTCTTTATAAACTGTTGTTTGAAGTCCTCACAGATGGATCACCTGTGGCTCGAACACTTATAGTTACATCAGAAGGGATTTTTCTTTGTGACGAGGATCTGGTTCACTGGCCGCTGCCAACCTTTGTCTTGAAGGAACCTGCTACACCTCAGTATGTTGTACTAAAGTACAGACAACTTCATGACCTAGCCAATCTTGAACTTAGCCTCAATGTAAAATATGACTTATTTGACATTTATCTTGTCTTTGATGATGCTAAAGAAGGTGGAAAGGAAATGTGGCACTTGAGGACATCTAGCCAAGCTCACCAGCAGATGATTGTTGATTGCTTGAAGAGACATTGGAGGGACATGTACAACACTGACTTGGCTATAGCTAAACATATGAGTATAGAATCACCATCAACTGATTTAATTGATTGCTCTCCTAAACAGAGTGCTCAGTTTGCACTTGACCAACTGATGCAGTTGAGTTCTGACAAATTAGTTGATTTCCTAAGTCGTACTCTAAGCACAGTGGAACAAATTGTGTACTTTGTTCAGGCTTCGTTTATGTTGTACACTGCTACCGAAGAGTTTAGTGGGTGTCTCATCCTTACTTCTACTACTGCATTGATTATCGCAACCAGATGTAGCTTTCTGTCAGCTCTAAATTCAACTGTTGATATTCATTGCTTGACAGAACAACTGGCTGCTGTGTCTGTTTCGCTAACAGACTTTGTCCAGGTCACTGTTAGTCTGTTAGACCAGTACGTGCGCATTGAAGGAAACAACGAGAGACAAACATTTTCATGTCTCATACGAGACAGTCAACAAACAGGGAAGTTGGTGACTATTTTAAAGCATCTGGCAGATGATGTGACAGTTTTCAGAGATTCGGATGCATGCGGACATAACTCTAATGCTTTACAACTGTCACAATCTCTAGACAAAGAAAGATCATTTCCTTTTTCTTCTTTATCTAACATCAAATTTAGTACTCCTACTGAAGACATGTTATCAAGTTTAATTGCTACTTTGAAGGAAAGTACAGTGTCACAGAATGACATACCTGTTGTTCAGTACACATTGCTTTATGAATTAGAGGCAAATGGTAACAAGGTTCCGCGGTCATTAGTGCTGACTGATGAAGACATATTCTTTCTGAATGAAGATTATGTTCATTATCCAGTACCTAGCTTTTGTCGTAGTCCAGTTCTAACTGATCAGTTTAAGGTAGTCAGCCGTTTCTCAATCCGATCTCTAAAGCAGGTTGAATTCATTGATTTTACGAAAATAAAACGTTTGGGTTTGGTGTTTGCACAAAGTTCACACACTGATGAAACGAGTGGAGGAACTTTGCAAGAATCTGAAGTCTTCGAAGGTTTTGTGAAAGTCGACATTGACGACCACAATAGTGAGTTACAACTGCCCAAGAGTCTTGTGACTGTCTGGATTGAAACAGGATCATATTCAGAACGAGAGACTTTGCTGACAAAGCTAATGGAACAGTACAATGCCCAACTGCTGATACCACTTCCTGTTGTAAAGGCAAAGGGGTTATGACGGTGTGATAGTTGCAATTTCTGACAATGTAGTCTTGTATTTTATGCATATTTTACATCATGTGGATCAGCTATTTAGCGAATTATAGTGTATTTTTGCACTGCATGTTGGCATTCTTGGCTTTATGATTGGCTTTCTGAAGTTTCTACAAGGTTGAAATATGGACAGCTAGGTAATCACAAATTATGTTGATGGTATAGTCATTTACCAATCAACTATTTATAAGAAACTGCGCAAAGCTGTGATTGTAAAGACAGGCACAAAATGTCTCTGATGTAATTTTGTGCCTAATGTATTTTCAAGTTTGCACAAGTTGCGTACATGTGTACATATAGTGGTGTTGCTCAAGTTGTGTGTAGACATGTGTGTCACTGTGGTGCTGAGTCATCTAATAGAGTATGTACATCCTGGACCTTGCAGGGTTGCAAGTTCAAATCACAGTGATGGTGAGATATGACATAATTCATTGGGCAAGAAACTTACACACAATAAGTCTCACCTGGACCCCAGAGGCTAATGTCACGTCACTGCCGATCACCGTTTAGTCCTCCAGTCAAAGACCAGGCACAGTGTACTCATTTGTACTCCTGATTACCTCTTTTGACTCAGGAGTATGAGTACCTGGTCTTTGACTGGGGCCATTAGCTGTGATGTGACGTCAGCCACTGGGGTCCAGGTGAGACTTTGGGTGCTCACACTGCAGTTGGCTTCACAAGCCAGTGCTCCTGCAAGTACCTGGCTCCTGCGCGCAGCCGGCTCCGGGAGATTACTAGCGCAGGCCCAGAGTTCTCCTGAGTAGCACTGGGGGTGTGACTAGTATCTGGCAGCTCCTAACGTTTAGTTTTTTTAGACAATGGCAGTGGACAAGTTGTGTGTATACATAATGGTGGCCAGATGCTACACTTGAACAATGTGACAATTAATCCAGGATCTTATAGTTGATCAACTTCTACAGTACATATTTAACAAAATTTTGTTGTCTTTGTTGAGACGTTTTGAGCGACTGGCCACAAACGATCATTGCATGTGCACTAGACAAACAGACCACTTTGACTATTAATTAAAACTGACTTGTTTAATTAATTAACTAAAACATGCATATATGGTTGGCCAATAAACTTACAAGTGAAAAGTCAATCTCTTCATTATGAACAGGCTACAACCACAATATATTCCTTAGGACTCTTCAATCAGATGTCAATGTGGTCTTTCATGTTTTAGACAAATATGGTGATCATGCTCTTGGCTGCAGTCCTCTCCGTAGCAAACGTCATAATTTACTATGTGAGTCTATCTTTCGTTCACTATCTAGTGGTGCTAGTTCCTGTAGCTTCTAGTTAGTTGCCTCTAGCCTAAGTCTCGTGCAAATGCTCCTCCAACAAGGCAACAGAGGTTGCAGATGTTTCAGTTTCCTCTGGACTTAAACTTTTTTGTCTTAATCGAAATCCGCAGAGCTGCCAGCTCTCCCGCATTGAGCGGGAGACTCCCTCATTGAGCCGGAGACTCCCGCATTTGGAACCCTTCTCCTGCCTACCCGCATTTGGCATCAAATCTCCCGCATTCTGACCATTGGTGGGTGTGACCAAAATGATGGGCCTGCCTGTTTTGTGTAACTACCCTACAGTTTTAATACATGAGTGTGTATGCACATACTTGATATCCCAATATCAATTTCTATGCTCCAGCCCCGCTCTTTGATAACATACTTGGTCAAAATACCGACATAGGAGAAGTCGGTCAGAAGTGGAAAGGGGGAGAGGCTGGCTACCTGATTACCATTTGTATTGCTGGAAAAGCGATCGAAGAAGGCCACATGAAAATAGAATCCAGGACATCCTAACTAGCCACGAGAAATATACATGTACTTTTTTCTTAGATTTTCATAACAGGCAGTAGTACGTACAGTACAAGTTCTGTGTTTAATTAATTATTATGTTTAGTAATTGGTGTTGATACTGTTTGTCGCTAATTAGGCACATTAATCAATCAGTTATACATTTGTTGTACTATAATTAAATTAATTACTGGCTCTACTCCAACTGGGCATGCAAATACTTAAATTTTGATGATTAGATATTATTTATATATTATTTAACACTTATTACGATATAAATTTATTGATATTAACGCTATTGTAGGCGTGTCCAATTTTTAAATTAAACTAGACTCCCGCATTCTCCCGCATTTTTTCCTGCAAACTCACGCATTTTGACACTGCTAGGTTGGCAGGTCTGAATCCGCACAGGCGCACTGTCGCCAAGGCCATGGTTGCACACCCGACGTTCTAGACTGCGCATGCGCAAAATTTTGTCAAAACAATGGCAGTGAAACCGCTGTTTCAGGACATCCAGGGAGACGCCGATGAGCAGGAGATAAGTGAAATAGAGAGTTTGTGTATGAAGTGTCGAGAAAACGTCAGAGAATGGAATACAATTTTGGTATCCCGTGGTTTGCACGTGTGGCTTTGTTCAGGGAATTTCTCGCATTTTGTTGACTCGGATTCCGATGTTTAAAGAAGTCGTTATTATATCGTTCGCATGTCAACATTGTGGATGGGAAAATAACGAAATACAATCTGCTGGGCGAATACAAGATGAAGGAATAAAAATCCAATTGAGAATCCAGAACAAAAAAGTTTGTTGAATATTTATGTTAATTTTAATGAAACCTGTTATTGAACATTGTATTTTTGTATCTTAGGCAGCATAATGTCTATTTTGTAAAGCAGACAGAAAGATCGGAAAAACGACAGACAGATACACCGAAAGCAAATATATAGTCTAAGACAGACACATAATAGTTATAGACACACACAGAAGTAGATAGACAGACAAATGGCAAGGCCAAAAATGTAAAGTATTGTGCATGTGCTGCCATCTTGCAAAATGATGACTGTAGTAATCTGTGTGTGTAATTGGCGAGCGAAGCAAGCTTCTCTCGTCATGTTAGTTGAGGTTGAGATATATTATATTTATATGTTTATATATTTATATTTATACGTGCATCAGCACTTGTCATATGGATTTACGGTAAAACAGAAACGGATCGACATAACGATGATGCCAGATGAATGCAATTTTGACTCCACAACATATGAGCTAAAAATTGAAACAGGGATCTTCTTTCGAGGACTCAACGCAATTATAATTTGTTGGTGAGAAAAGTGAAATGACTCGCGATGTCGCTCCCATACACGACTAAGGAGCATAGGAGACTGAGGCGTGACAAAGGAATGGAAAGGAAAGGCTAGAAGAAGAGAAAAGTCTGTTTTTTGAGTTTCCGCGCGTTAGTTTGACAGAACTTATTGCTACACAACCATTGGTGCACGACTACCAACCATTGTTATACAACTATCTCAGTAAATGAGTGAGACAAGACGATTGAAGCATAAACGAAGAAATGAAAGACAAAGTTAGAAGAAGAGCAACTGAAAGTCTGTTTTCTGAGTTCCAGCGTTTGTTTGACAGAAATTATTGCTACGTAACGCAACCATTATTATGCAACTAGGTAAACACAGAACACCATTGCTCGTCAAACACAACGCTAACGAGCATTTACTAGTATAACTCAACACAACACAAATAACAGCAACACAATTGCCTGTCACTCAGTCAAAACTGAATGAATACGCTAACGGATGCTAGACGTCAATACTCATATATCCTACTATACTACACGTACTACAATCGCCCTTTACATTTAGTGGCCTTCGTTGGTGTCCAACTTAAGCACAGGTGTTGTTGCTAGGAAGCGTTCTGAATGTCTGACTCTGTCTATAGCAATGGTAAGGTTGAGTTGGTAGGTTAAGGTAGATTTTCTCTGTTGGAGTCCTACATGCTTTATCAATATTTTGAATATTTTTGTGAGGTGTTTTACTGACTTGTGTGCTTGTAGGTAGATTTTCTTTGTTGGAGTCCTACATGTTTTAATTATTAATTTGTAATGATTTGAGATGTGTTATTACTGACTTGTGTACTTGTAAGAGGTTGGGATGGAATTATTTCTGGAACTTGTAACCGTAGTTGATTTATTCGGCTCAATCTTAGACCAATGTAGAAAGGCGTTAGTCTCATTGCAAAGTATTAGAAGATTCTTTACTGAGTTTGCAACAACAACAGCATCATCAGCAAAGAGTAGGAGTTGTAGGCTTTCGCTTTGAAACGGTAGGCTGACTTCAGATTTTGATTGTAGTGCAGATTCAGCAAATAGGCAGGTGATCATATTGAAAATGGTTACAGCTAAAGGATCAGACAGACAGACAGATAGATTGTGGTGGAAGCGTTGAATTGGACACTGCTCTGGTCTACCCTTAGAGCCAGGATGTTCTATCTAGTGCTGCAACCAAAGATGAAGCGCTTCGTCTGCAAATAAGGAGAGAACACAATAAATACTCTAGAGTACTGTTTCCTGGAGGTTATACTCCGATGGCATCTCTTGTTCCTTTAGTAATTGAACACTTTGGTAGATAGGAAATGAGGCATCAGCTTATTTGAACAAGCTGCCAACGCTATGCTGCGACAAGAATGGAAGACGCAAACCTGGAGATTTAAGACTCATTGGAGACAATGTATTGCCATCCAACCACAACAATGCAACTCCTTCGTGATATCAAGAAAGATTAATAGAATTTCCGATGGACAGGGAGCCTGCCAGAGAATACATACAGTACTGTGCAAAAGTTTTAGGTCACCCAGATATTGTTCTAAGGTTGTATGAAAATGTAGTTCTGCACCTGAAATATGAACGTCTTGAGATCACATACTGTCTGGAGATATTGAACAGTATTTCATCAGTTATATTCTTGCTGTAGACAGGCTGTAGCTAACGAGAACGTCAAAGTGCACTACGAGTTCACGTTGTGATGTCGCCGTTGCTATGCAGATGGCTAGAATGACTTTGGGATGAAATGAAACGCCGACTAGAGAAGGAACCCTGCAGGAACAAGCAAGAGTTGACAGCAGCTGTTTTCCAAGTGTGGAATACCACCACCAGGGCTGTTACCACAAACCTTGTAGATTCGATGCCTTGCAGGTGTGCTGCAGTAATTGCTGCTCATGGAGGACACACTAAGTACTAAACAATATTTCTTTGTCAAGATTACTTGTGAGTAGTATGCAAGATGTTTTTTGTTGTTTGTGATACAATAAAGCTGTAGCTGTTGACTGTAGTCCACTTTCTTCCTCCAGATTAGTGAAGTAACCAGGGTGACCTAAAACTTTTGCACAGTACTGTATGTTAAGTATAGCTCATTAGAGTAATTGAGTGTTTGTTCTCCTCCTTTGAGGAGCTTGCTGCTTTTCGTTCTGTAATCTGTAGGTAGTCTTTTCAGAATAATACATTTCATCACATGTATCAGCATTGATGTACAAACTTATTGACGGAAAGACAGGCAGGCAAACAGACAGACAGACATGCAGACAGACAGATGGATATGCCAGCATTATAGGCAGGAATCTGGCAAGGTGGCAAAGTCAAAAGACGTTCATTGTGACAGTTATTTGTTGCTAGTTAATTAAGTAACTTTACATTGTAGTGTGCCACCCTTTGGAGGTGATTGCCAATAGCCTGTAATAGCATTGATTTATTCAATACATGTATGGACAGAGACACAAACAGACAGACAGATATAATAACATAAGACAAATTCTTGAACATGAGAGCTTTATCACTGGACAAATTTGCATGGAATCAAGCACTATTACCTTTTAAATTAGGTAGTTTGGGTTGACATCATTATCAGTATTGCAAATAGCTCCTGCTGCTGTTTTACTGTTTGGACGAGCATCGTATCTGAGCTACATAGTTGTGTTCCTCATGTCTCGGATGCCGTCTCAGCTTTTTCCAGATTACTGTGAGTCCTCTATATATACTAACACAGTCTTGGTAGTAAGGCTCTGGCTGATAACAATAATACATACCACGATGTTCAGCTTTTTCTTAAGACCATCAGAAGTTAGAACATGAGCTTTCTACTTATATATCTAAGTAAGGAATGCCAGTTTTTACTGCAAATTCAAGATCGAACAAGGATGTAGCTGGAATGAGATCTCTACAAGGACAAGGAGTCTGGTTCATGGTTATTTCCAGTAAAGATGCATGCACTTACACTTGAACCCAATGACGTTCGTTTGGCAGCATCTCTGAGGCTGGATATTCCTCCTCCATTTGTTGATTGGAACAGTCAATGTGAATGTGGGAAATCTGTCACTGGGTATCATCATTTAAATGCAAGCATGGTGGTTGGCCAGTGTGGCACCACAATGAAATTTGTCAATGAATGGAACTGTTGCTTGCATGAGCTCAAAATCCGTCATGAGAACAAGTCAGCTTCAATACTTAGGGAATCAAATCACACTCACGTAGTTGTGTACAACTCAGGCACTAGTTATGAGCTATGGCTCATCTCTTTAGTAAGGGCACAGTGAAACGTGCAGCTCAGGAAGGAGGGTTTGCAGCAGCAAGGAAAGAGGAAAGCAAACAAGCAAAGTATAGACAACGTCTTCCTGGAACCTCCACATCTCTAGCCTACTCCACTAGTTTGTGAACATTTTGGACAGTGCAGAACAGTGACTGAAAAGTACCTAAACACTGGTCAAGATAATCTTGAGACATTGAGGGGAGAAGGAATGAATCAGCTTTTAGAGGAATTTGGGAGAAAAATTCTATCATTCTCCAGTGCTGCAATTCCCATGTCATTATGAACAAGTTGCCATGTATACTATCAGCTGAAGTTGATGAGGACATCTATGACAGAGACATTCAGAGTAGCATTCACTAGATTGAAATCATGTATTTTTGAACGATAAAAATGCTTTTTTAGATTTTGTGATTTTAAATAAGGCAGGCAGATAGTTAGTTCTAGCAATAATGTTTGTAGCGATAGTATATGTATTGGCAGACGAAGAGGCAGATAGATTGGTAGATATACTGACAAGTGGGTGAATAGACAAACAGATGGATAAACTTGCATACAGGTGGACAAATGAATGACCCAGCAGGTAGAATCATTTAGTGTTTGTCAATATATCAAAGTTGCTGTCACACAGACAGACAGAGAGAGGCAGGCAGACAGATGGAAGACGGAAGGACTTTTTGTTGAAGCAAGTACTGTATTAATTTAGGATATAAGCAGACAGCTTGTCAAGACAGATGCTGCAACAGTCATAATTCCTGAACTTGGCTTTGAAATTCCTGCAAAGAGCCAACAAGGAGGTGACGTTTTATTTTTGGTTTTATTAAAGCAATAAAATGTTGATACTTTGCCCATCGTAGAAGTGACAACCATTGAGGGACTACTACAGAGAGCAACAGAAGGCTTGAGGCAGGATCAGCCCGTTAGAAAGGTGGCTTTTGTTTATCAGTTTTCTTACTGTCTTTTTGCTTGTTTTTGTCCGACTGACTTTTTTGTATGTCTATGTTTGTTTGTTTGTTTATTTTTACTTTGTTTTTTATAGTCTGTTGATACATTTTACACTACATTACAATGTACTTCTACAAAGTTCATGTCCTCCTCTCTGAAAAACACAGCTAATCATTCCCACAACAGTCGCTATCAGTAAAACGTAAACTTGCTTGTCCAAAGTTATTCTAGAAATAGACTGCCACAAACAAACGTAGTTTTTCGTGTAGTCTTGAAACTGCTTGCAGCATGTTCAAACAGGATGACAATCAATATTTCTGGGCAGTTGATCTTACAGGGGAAGTCCAACAAAAATGAACTTAACTTGTATGAGTAGATCTTACCAAGACAAATCGATCGGTATAAGTTACTCCGTTATCTTCGCTTTTGTATACAAGAATGAGCGATGTTTCTGTGATGTGCAATGCCCACGCGCCTGCTCCGCATTTCCTGGTGGATTAAGCTCCGCCCACTGCAAACGAATCAATGCGTTTACGGATGACTGCTACGGATATATCGAGAATGACAAATGTGAATGCAAAGATATTATTATAAAGATCTGCCTTGTTGCCGTCAGTGGTTCCTCTCTAAAGTAAAATGGTGTCGGTAGAGCTGTTTCCCCACCAGACTTTCAAGCAGAATTCCTCAATACCACGGCTTACCTAGAGAACACGCTTGTGCTTGAATATTCGTTTATCCTTGTTCTTTTAATATCCGAAGAGAAACTTTCAGCACGCCATCTGGCATGTGCTACAGAGGACGTTCCTATTTTTACATCCGGTCTGCTCACTTTCTTTTGCTGCTGATTGGTAGAAGGTTACAATCCTGGATGTAAAAATAGGATCATCCTCTGTAGCACACGCCAGATGACGCGCTGAACGTTTCTCTTCGGATATTAAAAGAACAAGGATAAACAAGTACTCAAGCACAAGCACGTTCTGTAGGTAAGCCGTGGTATTGAGGAATTCTGCTTCAAAGTCTGGTGGAAAACAGCTCTACCGACACCATTTTACTATAGAGAGGAACCACTGACGGCAAGAAGGCAGATCTTCATAATATCTTTGCATTCACATTCAGCATTCTCGATATATCCGTATCAGTCATCCGTAAACGCATTGATTTGTTCCCAGTGGGCGGAGCTTAATCCACCAGGAAGCACGGAGCAGGCACATGGGCGTTGCACATCACAGAAACATCACTCGTTCTCGTATACAAAAGCGAAGATAGCAGAGTAACTTATATTGATCGAGTTGTCTTCGTAAGATCTACTCATACAAGTTAAGTTTATTTTTGTTGGACTTCCCCTTTAACAGTTCCAAACTGTGGTCTTTCCAAACCCCAAATGTTTCTACAGTTGTGAAAGAGAACAGACCTCCACTAGCAATAACATCACTAACCATGTTTGGCATCCTTTTCATTTCCTCTGCAAATACTGCAGCACCAGCTTTTCTAGCAGAACTGACAACTTACGGTATCATTGTTGAACGGAGTGTCTGACTGAAACGTCACAGTAGCCCTGTTTACCTCGTGAAGAATCTGGGTGGAAAACATGTCCTAGTTGTTGTCTGATGTGGGGTTACTTTTCTGCTCTCTTTGTGTACCAGCATTGTCTGGCAGCAATGTTCGGAACAATGTCACTCAATGTAGCCTTGTCCCCAGGCTCACATGAGTCTGGGGACAAGGCTAACTCAATGCATCTTGACACTAGTCTTATACAGTACCAGCAAAAAGGTTTTTGCCACCCGTTTTCTTTCGTCCCACAAAACTATCTAAAACAAAGTTGTAATTACTTCTAAATATTTGTAGTTGTCTGCACGTTTTTAGGTTAGCATAAACATTCACAAAAGAAAACAGCAGCAATTCATGTTTCAGTGAGAAATCACCAGTTTACACAGGTAGAAGTGGGTGGGGAGGAGTAATTTGGGCACTGCTATTCACACAGTCCACAATCCAGTAATTGAGAGCGGTCCTCACAGCCATGTAGCAGTAAAAAAGCTTCTTCTTACTAGGCTGTAAAACCTGAGGTGATTGAAGTGGGCTACAGAGCATCAAGAATGGTCAAAGTCTAACTTCCAACATATCCTGTGGTTGGATTAAAATCGACATTTAAACTTTGGCAAGGATCTATTTTAGTTCTCATTCCTCGGTGATTGTAGGAGCACTTTAACAGCTAGTGCTTGGTCCCAACAGGAAAACATGGAGGAGGAAAGGTTATGATGTGTGGAACAATGGCAAAATCTGAGGGGGAAGCTTGCATTTCATAGAGGGCATGCTAAAGTCTGATAGCTATGTTAATATCATTGACCAGTATGTCATACAGGGTGGTCAGATTCTTGCTGGCAACTCATTTTGCTTTCAGCAAGACAACGCTCCTTACCACACACAGAAAAATCAAAGCAATATCTTCTCCAGAACAAAATTAACAGCATGAACTGACCTGCTCAGTCACTTGAACTAAACCCAATTCAATCAAAATTTATAGATGTCATAAAGAGCGACTCGAAATCTCTTCTCCAACAAATGTAAAACAGCTGAAGACATGCATTTTTAAATGTCTGGCATAGCTTGGAAAAGACAGTGACAGTGAAACTAGGTGATAGTTTGCTGCACATGTGAATGCTGTAATTAGAAACAAGACTGGGGCGACGAATTACTAATGAAGTACCAATGTGTAAATAGTTGGAAGACAATTTAAGAGGATGAAGTTACCAACCTGGGGATTATCGAAGTCTTACAGCTGCTGTTTCTACATTGCTTAGTTGATTATTGACTGCTGCTTGTCTTCACCTTTTTTCAGAATCTTCCATCATCCCTAACTGCATGGTCAAGGTACTTTTCTGGAGGTGTTTCTAAGATTTGAGGTTATGTGGTTGTACCACCTATTATTAATATTCTTTCTGAGCATAATCTGCATGATCTCTTACGGTTGTCTACTGCTGAGATTGCAAAATAGGACCAAATGCCACTGGCAGAAGTCGCCATGATAGAATCATATCTATTACCTTTGAGGAGCCAGAGTTGCGGGCAAGGTAACATCAAGCAAAATTTACCAATACTAGTAGCGCTGCCCAATTCTAGTGTTGATGCTGATATTGATACTGATATTAGTGTTGGTAAAGCTCTGGCATGTATTAGTGTGGTCTACTGAACTCAATTTTGGTGGAAAATGTTTGTCTTCTGAGACCTGGTTTTTGAACTATGTGTTTATTTAGATTATGGATCCAGATGTACATGACAAGATCAAAGTTGTCATCACTGAACTGGAAATGTGTCAGTCAGGAGGTCGGCTGTTCACTTTGGTGATCTAAATCTGTTTAGAGTGATATGCATGACTATGGTTGTTTCTAACTATAATATTGTGTTCAGGAGCTGGATGATCCATCAGGAAACAGTTTTATTGAAAACATGTATGCTACAACATGTCTCTAGTCCATTTGATAGCTTGTTTCGCGCATTTGTTATTTTTCTGTTTTTTGTTTTGTTTTTATCATAGTTTAATTTAGGATGTATTATATAGTTGTGCTCCTAAGAAGGATCCTCAAATGACAGTGATGTCATACAAGAGATCTGCTGAGCAAGACATTTTATTGGGATTGAGAGTTAGAACATACTTTTGGTCTATGGTTGTGTGTGTTCCTGTGATGTGTCTATGTTATGTATACATGTAGGCTGATGATGACACAGGGAGAGACCAGACTGAAGTGGCTGCTGGTTGGTGGCTGTTAGAATAACTGGTTTGCTGTTAGGCTTCTAGTGTGAGATTTATGTGGTTGTTTCCTAGGACCAATTACACAAGATGAGGTATATTGCACACCTGCTACTTACAGTTACTTGAACAACTGCTACTTACAGTTACTTGTTCAATTTTCGTGTTTTGTTGTTTATCTGTTTGGCTCTTGTTTACCTTCTTGTGTTGCAGCATTGTAAAATAACTGAAAGGTTTTTAGTAACTTCTTAATTAAAGTTTTAGTCTTGTTCTTTCCACATCTTGAGATTGTTTTGCTAATTTCTTCACACTTTGTCTGCTCCAAGCCAATGGTTATCTCAGTAAGGGAGAGTAAAGCTCAAGTTGGATGAGTTACTAATAATACGCTTATTTTTGTACTTTGGCCAGTGTTTTTCCTCCCTTCTTGCTGCTATGCAAATCCTTCTTCCTATGCAGATCTTTTTACCATGTCCCTTTTTAGGGGTGGTGTAGGACACCATCAAGATCTGTGCTGATCTCAGAATCATAAACAACTATGTCAGGTCTCTTTTTAGTGCTGTGGTGTAGTGGTATTTTGCAAACAGTTGCATATGCAGCCAAACTTTTGTTGCACTCGTACACAGGAATTCTGCTCTTCTTTTGTCCGTATGTTTTTCGGTCTGTCTGTGTGATTGTCTGTCTGCAGTTTGTCTTTCTGTCTGTTAGTCTGTCTGTCTATCTGTCCGACAATGTCATACATTAGTGACTGCATATTTCAGTTATTTAGACTACCAATCGATTTGTTAGTTTTATCTTCAAGAGTGCAAAGTATACTTTCAACATGTGCAGTTATGGCCAAAGTTTCTGACACTACAAATCACGTGTAAATCATGTTATTTGCATTTTATTGATATTATTATCAAAAGATACTGTTAATTACCAACAATAACATCATTTCCTAGTAAACTACAGTGTAGTCAGTTTAATTCATTCAATAAATAATTGACTTAAAACTTAACTTAAATTAACCAATCAAAAAAACAATATGCACTAATCGACAATAATTTTCAATACAAACAACAAAACCAAATAAATGTTTTAGCCATCCTACAGTATTCTGTAGAGCGCACAAATCAAAGCAGTCATCTCACTCGGCATCTGTTTAGTGTTTTCCTTTGCCACTCTTCCTGTATAACTGTCTTTAGTTGGATCTTGCTTGTGTGCTGACATATTTTTATTAGAATGCTAGATTCCGCAGTCATGGCTAAGAACTGGTTGCTGAATTGTTCTACTTCTATTTTTGTCTATCTGCTAATGAAATATGTTTTAATAAATCAGAATGATTACTGACAGGCTAAACAAATAGCCCTAAAATATTTTTTGTTTGGCATAATTCATATGATTGCAACAGATACACTTTTGCTACACTAAAACTGCTGATTGTGTTGTTCACCTCAGAAGGTTGCATATAGGTAGCTGAACTAGTGAACAAACAATGGCTGCTTAGAGTAAGAATCTCAATATTAGTATTGAGGCTCTGATAGTCTGCATTTTTTGTCACTTTCATATTACATCACTGGAGAGCAATTGAGAAGAATAGTCTCTAGAAATCCTTGAGTTCTTTGGTACTTGCTAGGCTATCTTTGTCTACATTCAGATAACTCTTGAAGGAACTGATCAGTCTGCTACTCTCTTGAACGGAGTTTCAGACTGAAACGTCAAAGTAGCCCGGTTTACCTCGTGAAGAATCTTGGTGGAAAACATGTCCTTGTTTGTCGTCCGATGTGGGGTTCTTTTCTGCTCTCTTTGTGTACCCGCATTGTCTGGCAGCAATGTTTGGAAACAATGTCACTCTATCAGTCTCATCAGTCAGACTGTTTGAAGACCAACAGGATACAGTTGACAGCATTGCCCAATACTTTGTCTATATCTTTGTTAGTCTCTTTTTGAGTCTTTGTTGTCTGTTTGTTTATATTGTCAGCTTGTTTGTGAGCTGACTCTTTGTTGTTTTTGTTTTTGTCCATGTATCCATTTGTTTATTATACTGTTTTGTATACTGCTGTTTGCCTATCTGTTTGCTTAGGTTCTATCTTTTCCAACAAACTGCCCAGAGTGTGGGAGTCCTTGTGAAACAAGAATGAAACTAGTTGACATTCCTCATTTCAAACAAGTTGTCATCATGGCTTTGACATGTGACAGGTGTGGTTGCAAGTCAAATGAAGTCAAATCAGGAGGTAAATTGTATACAATATTTGCCTCTACAAATTTAATAACAACCACCATTGCAATAGAGTTTACAATTTTCTTTCTATTGCTACATGCTATATGTTGCATATTGTGTAGCTTGTTTAGATGAAAGTCCAACTGATTCATAGACACAAGCAATTACGACAGATGTGCTATGCAGGAGACATTCTGCGAGCACTGCTGAGACTAGCAGTATCTGTCTGATCACTAATTAGACTTTGGGGAAAATAATTACTTATACGAAACAGTGTATTGTGTTGTGTGCCATCTAACAGTGAAAGATATGTTTCACAGTGTCTGTTTACTTGTATATCTGCATCAAGTCTCTATCATCCATAGGAATGCGACATTTTTTACCAGAATTTGTAAAGTTTACTTAGTCTACAATGACATTTGTTGTAGGTGGTGTCAGCGAATTTGGTCAAAGGGTAACATTAAAAATGACGTCAAAAGAGGACCTTAGTCGAGATGTTCTTAAAGTACTGCTGGTATGTTGTTAAGTTGGTTTTGAATATGAAATGCAAGTTTGTACAACAGAGTGAGACGGCTGTTGTTCTCATTCCTGAGCTTGATGTGGAAGTTTATTGTTGCTCTATGGGCGGCAAATTTACGACATTGGAAGGTCTACTTCATGATATAAAGCAAGAGGTACAGCAATGTACTGAAATGTAGATTTTGATAGAAGGCTGCACTATGCTATACTTGTGCAGGGGTTACGGCGTTTTGGTTTGCTTGGTTGGTCCTCTTCTCGTTTCTCTGTGTTTCACTCTGTTTGTTTGTTTGTCTATTTGTCAGTGCATATTGTTTATTGGTTTATTAATTGTTATATGTTTGTTCAACTGTTTCGTTTCTGGTTATATAGTTGAAGAAAACGGCACCATTTTCATTTGGTGACAGCGCTAGAAAAGATTTTGTCTTGCAGATGAAGCAGTTTTTACAGAAATTAGACAAGGTCAGATGTTGTTATGTCACCGAGTCATTACGCTTTATGGATGGATAAGGTTTTTGTCATTTGAATAATGGCTATTATAGTTAGCTTGATATTGAAATTGGGCTGTTTTTTAAGCTGCCAGTATTTTATGTATGTATGTTTGCTTGTTCTCTTGTTTGTGATTATCATTTGTGTTTTGTGTCCATCAAGTTTGTTGGTTTATCTCTGTTTTCTTTTGTTGTACTTCTTTGTCTGAGTGCATTATGCTTTCTGTTGTCTGTTCAGGTAATTAGTGGTGAGCATTTAGTAGAAGTGGTAATTGATGATCCAGCAGGAAACAGTTATGTACAAGTAAGCAGTCTACTTCAGTCTTTGTCTCTTTTATTCATTCTATCACAGATATTGTAAAAATCTCCACAGAACCCATATGCCCCTGATGCTGATCCGCACATGGTATTGGAACAATATGAGCGAAACTATGAACAGAACGAGGAACTGGGAATGAATGACATGAAAACAGAAGGATACAGGCAGGGCAGTGAGAATGATTGATGGTTTATGTTATGTCTATTAAAATTAGTTGTCTAGTTGTATTATGTACTTGTTTCAAGTTCAAGTTACTTTTACAATGAAAAAAGCACTAAAGTTCTAAATCCTAGGCGCCGACTCACCGAGAAATTGACCCCTTTCCAGTTCCAGGTGTCCTACTTTGGCACTAGTCATATTTGGTTAGAAAATGCCTTTGCGTGAGATGAAACCGTTTGTGTCTAATTTTTCTAGTTCATTTCTTCAGTGTTAGAGTGCCTATTTTGGTTAGCACGTGAGTAATTGATTTTAGCCTCAACAACAAGACACTGGTACTCCAATTGCACTGTTGTGAAAACAGGACCCTTCGCACGCAACAATCGACTCTGAAATACCAAAGCAGTGTCAAGTCAACACGATCGAAGCTTAGAATTAGCAAAGTGCATCCAAACACACTGTATTAAAAGCGCGCATCTTACCTATATGTGTTCTTAGAACACCGCTAACGACTGATTTTAGCCTCAACAACAATGCACATGTATGTACATACTCCAATTGCAAGAACACCAAACAGTTGCTGCGCACGTACTCGCAAGCATCTACTGGCAAGCTTGTTTATACAGTACAGTTGACTGGGAACAAGCAGTCTTATCATCAAACGGTAAATCAGTTCAGTGCCTGACTGACTTACGTCGTTTTATCGCAGGTTCATCTACTCTCTGTTTGCTATGACCTTGAATGTACTCGAAAGTCAGTAGTCAAAATTGGAACTTTCTGCATGACTCTGCCTACTAGTGGCTGCAAAAACCATGTTGAGATCACACGAGCAATAAAAGTGAACGCATGCTATGCTTCCCAGAGTTGATTTTACATGGTTGTTTCCGTATTAACAAACTTAGTCTAATTAGGGAACTTCAACAAATAGTTGACTACTAGAAATCAGTGGCATGTTTATGTATAGACTAACTGATTTTCCATTCTTTGCAAATTACACTATTCATGCGTTTAGCACTACCTTCCGGATATTGGGTGGACACATAAAATTCTAGATAGCCTGTTTCCCCTATGTGTGACTAATTGACATCTAATCTCGCAACATTCCCGTTGAACGTTGTCACTTCGAAGATGTTGGTGCCATTTCGTTGAACAAGTGTAGCGAATGTGGCAGTTATTCGACGCTCCTATACAAGCGAAAAAAACATTAGCCGTACTTTTAGGGACCCAACATACTTAAAATTTTGCTTTTATCCTCATGGTTGGTGGGTAACGACATACTTCCTGTGTACCGTCGAGGTCAGGAATTGGCATTTCAGATTTGGTGGAGATCTGATGTGTCGTTTAGAGAAAGTTGAGAGCTAGAGGAGTTGGGTTTTATCAGCAAGAAATCGTGGCGTTTTAATTAAAAAACTCTGGAAGACAGCGACACCTTCAATGTCTACCTCGATCCGATTGGCGTACACAAATTTGGTGGATCTGTAACTTGCCGTTTTGGAGGCACACACACACCACACACACACACACACACACACACACACACACACACACACACACACACACACACACACACACACACACACACACACACACACACACACACACACACACACACACACACACACACACACACACACACACACACACACACACACACACACACACACACACACACTACACCACAGCACAACATCCATCCATCCATGTTTTGCTTTCACTTGTGTAATTGTAAGTGGTGCAGGCCACATCATCTTGATCAGGTCATCTACACTAGTTGGGTGGTAGGTGTTTATTATTGTCCAATATGATCTCTTGGGTCTGTTGGGATTTCGATGGGTGAACTTGACGTAATTGCTATAACCTTACACGTTCAAGGTTTGGTGACACTACTGTGCCAGCAAGTGAGGACATCTTGGGTTGCTGCTCCATATTTCTGTCGTTGTGGTGGTTGACAATACTTACCTTGTGAGCTGCAAAGCTGCAAACAGGCCGTGTGAATTATAGGTCGGTCTGATCTGTTAACTGCTTCCTCTACTCCCCTTCCTAGTCTTTTCATCTTCTCCATTTCTCAGCTTTTTCATTCAACTCTGTAGCTACAGCCTCCTTTAAGGATTTCCACTTGTTTTGATCTTGGGCAATGTGCATGTATTTTGGTTAAGCTAACTCTTCTTCCAATCCCTCATCACAACATCAACCCATCTCAACTTCTGAACGCCTGCAAGCGCATACTTCTTCAAACTTTCAAGCCGACAGTTGTCTTGGAATACTGTGTGGCTCCATCCTGGCTACATGACCTAGTCACATCAGCCTTCTCTTAATAATAGTTGTTTCAACAGTTTCAATACTGACTGGTCTTAGCCCGGACAGTGGTATTTCTCTGTTTCTCTCTCTTACTGATATGCCCAAGATGATTCGGAAGCACTGCATGCTAAACCCTGCAGTCTCTTGATGTGCTGAGATCGACAGAGGGGTCCAAGCCTCACTGCCATAAAGAAGTGTTCGTATGATAGCTGCCTTGAATATTCTTTAATAGTTTGTAGATTGTTTGATTGATTTTCGATACCAAAGGCCGGATCTTGCAAAGGAATCTGAGGCTGTTTGCTGTCTTATGAATTCTTGTACTGATATTTCTTACTGAGCTTACTGAACTTCCTGAGCAAGTTTACTTTCCTTGCAGGTCATGTATCAAAACAGAATACACCGCGTGAGGTTAGGACTTTGCAATGTAAGCTAATTGTTCTATTCTGCTATCCAGTTTGTCACTTTGCCCTTGTTAGAGGAATTGAATATTCTAGATCGCCCATAGGTGCTCCTAAATAGTTTCTTATTGATTTGGTAACATTGATTTGGCTATGAGCAAATATCTTTGTAACTTCTTCTGAGTGTTCTGCTTTAACAACTAACCGGGATTTACTGGCGTTGGGAAAGTAATCAAATTTGGGATCAATGTTGACAAGATTAGTGTCCACCATTATTTGAGAGACGACAAGTTCCCACCCGCAGCTGCATCAACAGCAAACCAGACTTGATAACTGTTCAGCGATGGTATTTTATCAATCAGCGAAACAGTGGCCAAGGCATACGTAGCCTTGGCCAACGGGTCTCCTTGGGTAGTGCCTTCTTAAGACAGCAAGTTCACCGCCGACAAATAGCTGGCAAGGTGTTTGGTAAGTGTTGGCTTAATACAGGGTAAAGTGGTGGATAGGTTACCGCTATGTTTTTCAAAACAACCTGACAGTTCAAGCTGTTAAATGCATTGGATGCGTCTTCCATGCAAAAGGACACCTTCAGTGTTAGAGTTGGCATACAATGAGTTCAATGCATGGACAGATGCTTCACAGCCGTCAACCCGACCTGTGCATAGTTGAGCTGCTCCAGTGGCTGTTAGGACTTCAGGTTTATGCGCTAAAATAGATTTTCCGATAATCCTCCTGACTGTCGGTCAACAAATTCTGTTGCTATGCTGTGCATGAAAGTGCTAAAGCGTTGCATAATGTTGATGAAAATTTACGAAAATTCGTGCATAAGTGCCTCCACTGAGCTGCATCTAAACTTGAAGGACTTGCAGCAGGCCTAGGTCACTTAGTCACAGAAATTTAGTCGACAAGTGCTTACATTTACCATAATTGCAAAGGAGGCAATTATTGTTTAACACACAAAGACATAAGTGTCAAGACGTAGTAATTAAACACACACTTCTCAAAATTATTGTGTCATCATCAAATACCTGTCAACTGTTATCTCGGTTTTCAAAGACATACGTGTTGACACTTACACCTACTATTTTAATAATCATGTCAAAGAACACCAGTAGGAAGGCATTAATTGCACAAGGAGTGTTTAGATGCCTTTGTTGCTGTCGGTTGTGTCATTTCTGCTCGTCTATTCGTGATAATGGCAATCATTCCCAATACCGTGGTAAACTCTAAAGACAGCACATGTATGATTTTGACAAGTTCTCATCTGACCACAGCTCCTGATTAAGTTTTCTACTGTACTTTTACTGTTTTAGTAGTCTTTGAAGACATAAGTGTTGACACTAATCACACTATATCATGTATTTTATTACTTAAATTTGACGGGTATGTATGGACACGTTGTTCAATGTTTACCTGGCGACGAATGTATGGCGACTAAATTTCCGTGACTAACTGTCCTGCACCCACCTGCAGCACCTGTTGTGTGCATAAGGCCATGTTGCCAAAAGTTTTCCATTGTTGCCAAAAGTTTTCCATCGTTGCCGTCAAACAGAATTGGCTGGGTTTGTGACATAAGCCCGGTTCACAGTAATGCTGAGCCTCCACATCAAAGACACATCCTTGACACAGGGGCATCCTTTGATGTTGACGCTGGAATAGAAATGAATCCTGTTCTAGCGTCAGCGTCAATACTGTGAACTGGCCTATAGCAGCAGAACTCTTGTATTAGGGCATCCTCATACTGGTAATGGAGATGGACGTTTTTCTTTCAAATCTTCACGAACTGTTTTTTAGACCCATTGGACACATCATCATCAAGAGATGAGTCCTGCACTGTTTTCTTCATTCAGAAGCCTCTTTTCATAGCTTCAGCAAATTTACCTGACACGGACTTCAAATTTTTTCTCTGGTGACTTGATTGTCTATGTAAATGCTCTTGAAGAGATTTAGCTTCTGTCAGTAAATTTGCAATGTTTCCACCCTTCCATTCAGAAAGACGACGTGACAAGCAAGAAGTATGGTCTTTTGTCTTAGAATTGCGATGAGGCTTCTGCAGCAACAAATGAGGCATGACCATTGCTGCTTGATAGCTATAGGCTCTATGGCAGATTTATCAGCATATGATTGAAACCATTGACTTAATTCCAAGACAAACTGTTGACCAGCCGCACGGTATGGTACATAAAATAAGTTCTTTCGCCAGTGAACTACATCTTGGTAGGCTAGTTCAACTTGTTGTTTGAATAACTCGCCATGCAAGTCTCCCCATGAAAGGTCAGGTTAGTGTTGTTAGAATTTCTGTTGCAGTCATCATTGGTGTGATATAGTATACTAATTAGATTAGCTGCATATGTTGTGAGACAATGCATCTTTGTTAGTCTGTGTTTAGTCCACGTAGTCTACGTTCAGTGTTCTGTAAGTAATAGATCTTTCGTGTCTCAATCAGTGTGTACGTGTCAATTGGCGACGAGGATATGGCAACGGGTAGACATGGGAAGATTAGTGATTTTCGACCAGGAATCGACAGTGTTGAAGACTGCAAAGAGAGGTTTCTACTCTACTGTGTAGCAAATGACATTTCAACGGACGGGGACAAGGGCAAGGCCGTTTTTCTTACATTTATCAGAGCTACAAAGTACAATTTGTTGAAGACCCTAGTCCATCCACAAAAGCCGCAAGACCTGAGTCTGGACGAATTGCTCGACGCGCTACAGAAGCACTATCAACCACGCATAGTCGTGATCGCAGAGCGCTATCGTTTTTACAAGCGACAACAAAGGGAAGGAGAGTCGATTGCAGTGTACCAGTCAGAATTACGCAGGTTAGCAAAGGATTGTCAGTTTGGTGATTCTTTGAGTACAGCTCTCCACGATCAGCTCGTCTGCGGTCTGTTTTCGGAGGCATTGCAACAAGATACTTACTAGCGGAGGCTGACCTAACCCTCGCAAGAGCTTTAGAGATGGCTCAAGCTTTTGAGACAGCGACTCAGGAGACGCGTTTGTAACGTAGTGGTCAAGGAGGCCAATTATGCAGCAATCAGAGACCACACATGCCGTGAGAAAGGAAGCGACAGATGGTTCTTTTCAGAGGAAGTGGCCTTCACAAGACCTCAAGGAATGTTATCGTTACGGAGGTACTGGTCATCATCCAGCGAACTGCAGGTTCAAAACCTAATCCTGCCATCACTGCAAAGGAATAGGTCACATTGCCAGAATGTGCCGCAAGAAAAGGAGAGACGAGAGCACAAAGGCAGCAGACGTGCCATCAGCCACGCCTTCTAAGCAGAAGGGAAAACCCTGCAGTACTCATCAGATTGATCAAGAGGAAGAGAGTGTATTGTTTTTGCTCACAAGCAAAGGCGGAGTGATTGTAACAATGAACATAACGGGAAGTGACATCGATATGGAGGTGGATACGGGAGCGACAGTAACAGTGATACCAACAGGAGTCTACCAGAGCTCATTAAGTCATGTGCAGTTATCATCGAGTTCTGTGCATCTGCAAACGTACTGTGGCGAGTCGTTAGAAGTATGAGGAGAAGCAGATGTTCCATTGAGGTATGGCAATCAGTTTGCTGTGCTAAAAATAGTTGTTGTTGATGTTAGCAACAAGCCTGAAATTCTTGGAAGGAGCTGGTTGCAGGTGATTCACAAGGATTGGGGCTCATTGTTTCAAGTCCAGGGAGAGAATCGTCTTAATCTAGTTGAGCGGTTTCCTGCACTATTTGGTCCAGGAGTCGGTACCTTGGAGGGAAGTCAAGTCAGGATAACACTGAAGGAGGGAGCTCAACCGAAGTTCTATAGACCCCGTCCTGTACCGTACATGTTACAAGAGAAAGTGGACAGTGGGCTGTCACGGTTGCAAAACAAGGACATACTGAGACCTGTGGAAAGCAGTCAGTGGGCTGTGCCCATAGTAGTGGTCCAGAAGGCAGATGGGACTGTGCATCTGTGTGGAGATTACAAGGTGACAAGTAATCCTTATTTAGAGAGCAATCCATACCCTATGTCTAACTCGGACGATCTTTTTGCCACACTAGCAGGAGGAGCCATATTTTCAAGGCTGGATATGAAACATGCTTACCAACAGTTGCAAGTGGAGCTGGACAGCCAAGAATATCTGACCGTGAATACCAGTAAGGGGCTGTTCACTTACACTCGAATGCCGTTTGGGATCAGCACAGCACCCAGCATCTGGCAGAGAGAAATGGATAGGATTTTGGCAGGAGTTGCCGGAACAGTATGCTACATGGATGATATCTTAGTCGTAGGAGAGAATGAATCACAGCATGATGAGAGACTCATGGCAGTTTTACAGAAATTGGCAAAGCGGGTCTAAAGCTCAAACAAGAGAAATGTGAATTCAACAAGTCACAAGTTGAATATTTGGGCCATGTTATCAGCAGCAGAGGCATCCAACTGTCAGAGAGCAAGGTGGCAGCAATTCGAGATGCACCACCACCAACCAATGTTACTGAATTGAAGGCATTTTTGGGTCTTCTCAGTTACTATAGGAAGTTTCTGCGTAATCTGAGTTCAGTATTGGACCATTGTATGACTTGTTGCAGAAGCAGAGACAGTGGTCTTGGGGAACAAGACAGATGAAAGCATTTTTGGAAGCGAAACAGAAGCTGTTGCAGTCTGATTTCTTAGTACACTACGACTTAAAGAAGCCTGTCATTCTATGCTGCGATGCATCACTAGCAGGAGTTGGAGCTTGCCTATCACATGTCATGGCAGATGGAACAGAAAGACCGATAGCTTTCACGTCTAGAACTCTGTCTCAAGCGGAAGGAAAATATGCACAGTTGGAGAAAGAGGCACTGGCTCTTATCTTTGGGGTGAGACAGTTTCACAAATATTTAATTGGAAGACAGTTCACTTTAGTGACTGACCATCCTTATTACTACGGATCTTAGGACCACATGTTGGAGTCCCAACCTTGGCAGCAACACGTTTGCAGCGCTGGGCTCGTATTTTGAGTGCATATGGTTATGAAATCCAGTATAAGCCAGGCGTTGAGAATAAGGAAGCTGATTTGCTATCCAGATTGCCCATCCCAGTAGAAGTCATTGACCCAAATGAACAGACGTTTAATGTGGATTACTGTGACGCATTACCGGTCACTGCAGCAGAGATTGCAAAAGAAACGCAGAGAGATCAAATCCTAAGGAGAGTTTATCAGTATACAAAATGTGGTTGGGGACCCAATGGCGAACCAGTCATAGAGCAATACAGGAGACGAGCGAGCAAGCTTTCGATTGAGAACGATTGCTTACTATGGGCAAACCGTGTCATCATTCCAAGCAAGTTGAGATCGTTGATTCTGTCTGAGTTACACGAAGGGCACTAAGGAATGAGTCGAATGAAATCATTGGCCCGCAGCTATGTATGGTGGCTAAGCCTTGATAAAGAGATCAAGGAAGTAGTGAAGCAGTGTGAAGCTTGTCAAAGTCTGCAAAACAAACCGGCTCGGATTGATCCTCCACACCCTTGGATTTATCCTCAGAAGCCATGGGAGAGAGTAATATGCTGACTAAACACAGACCAGTTGAGAGAGCGTGATGGAAGAAGTTTTCCAGAGTACACATGGGAACCTACAGGAGATATATCTGTACGCACAATGAACCAAGACAATGGCAACAGCAAGCGAAAAGGACAAGATCAATCTGCAAATGCATCCACAAGCACATCATCAGGATCCTCTAAAGATAATAACAGTGCACGAGACAACATCACCGAGGCTACACCAATGTCTCAGCAGTCTCACCAGATACCACCGTCTACAACAGTTACTGAAGAGAGACAATACCCTCTCTGTGAAAACAGAAAACCACCTGCAGGGTACAGACAATCATAAAGGGGGAGGAGTGGGATATAGTATACTAATTAGATTAGCTACGAGACAATACATCTTTGTTAGTCTGTGTTTAGTCCGCGTAGTCTGTGTTGCGTTCAGTGTTCTGTGAGTAATAGATCTTCCGTGTCTGAATCAGTGCGTACGTGTCATATAAGGGTCTAGACACTACAATTGGAATTCAAAATGCTTGTTGTTGTGGAATACTAAATTTTAATGCCAAATGTATAAAATAATGAATAATTATTCTCACAATTAGGTCCGTTGCTCAACAGGAAGTCTGTGCTACCACACTTTACAATAGTATAAACTTACATCAACTGAGCTACATAATGTACTGTTGCACAAATGAATGGTCTCTTATGAGACTCTTTACCTGTTAGCTTTTCTGCCCCTTTCCGCTTTTGTCACTTGGGGTTAAGAATGACTGGAAGATATCTAGTCTGATTATATATGGTACCATTTGTCATACTGGATTTGAGTAACAGTAGGTACTAGTGAAAAACAAATGGAGCAAGTATGTTACATGTAATGTAATACTGAATTATCAATACAACCGTTATCCTCCACTTTGACACCATAACAGATTAGTAACACAAGTACAATCACAATTGTACTGCAAATTGAAACTAGCACTATATACTAATGCTCCCATCAAGAATAGTCTTGTGTGGGTGGAAACGTGCAGCCAGAATGTTGAATCACAATGCTTGCTGCATAAGTGCCACATCTGACACACTCAGGTATTGGCTTTCCCTGCACCAGTTGACTGAGGAAGCCTGCAAGAAAGCATATAAACTTTTAAGCAAATGTAAAGTTGAAAACACAGCTCCAACCTCCTGCAAACGCATCTCCAGCTCCATTTGTATCAAGTATGCTATCACTGTCCAGTGGTACAATTGGGAATTTATTGATTTGTCCATCTATGTGATATGCAAAATTATAATGCTTTAAAAATAAGAAAATTACTGTCAAGAGTCCAACTGCTTAGACCTTGAGCAACTATAACTGGATCCTTTCCTTGAGTAATAACAACTGTCCTTGAGCAATGAGAACTGGCTTTAGGTAAAGCAGAAATCTTTACTGCAATGTCTGAAATATCTTCTGTCTGTGCACAATAACGAAAATAGAACAATTACACTGCAAACGCTTTGAAGACACAAGTACACAAATTGCAGACACACTGTACAAAAGACAACTTGTGAATTCCATAAATTGGTAATAGGTAGACCAACCAATGAACAGACAAGCAGGGAGATACACAAACAAGACTGATTTATTAAAGCAAACAAAACAACACATTAAGAAAAGTATGCTATAGTATAACACCACCACAAGTGCTCCATGCTTCCTTGCTTGTAGACAATCAAGAACAAACTTGTTAACTGGCACTGACCTTAAATTCATGTATCCGAGAGAATGTTGCAGCCTCCTTCCAAACAACAATGCAACAAATCAACCTACTGCAAGAAACTATGACTAAAATGTGTGGTCCTTACAGTTTCATTTCCAAAAAGAATGTCAACATAAGGCAGAGCTTCCATCATTTGCTCCTTGAAGAACTCGCAGAGGAAAGGAGCAGACAGATTCATGCAAAATGTCTTCTGCTTCACTGCACAGTGCTGGCCAACTTCCAAGATAGTATCAGTTGAAACAGTAAGGAAAAAGCCCTAAACTCCAATGATCATAATAAATATACTATCACACCAGAAATGTATATAAATTTACAGCTATATAGATGACTTGTGCACGTTCCACAAAAGCCCAGTTACTTGTTTGTATAATGTGTTCTTTCTTGTAGCAGTTGGCAGCTGATAAGTTGGCAACTAATGATCTGCAACGTCATGTGCACGTGTAGCTCAATTACTTTAATATCAATGTACACATGATATTGGCTAATTGTGTAACAGATACTTTTCTAGAGTCTGCCTGCGTGTCTGTCTGCGTCTGAAAGTTATAAGTTTCAATTGTGTTGCCATGCCATGCAACCGTAACTACAACAAATGTCACAATGTGACACATATTTGCCTAGCAATATCTTGAATTTTCTAAAACTAGAAGCCTTGATAGTAAATAACAAACGGCAACACCTTTGAAATTGAATAAATATTAGGAAAACCACTACATCACAAATGTACTACTTTTCTTGGTGATGTAAGCCACACTAAAATAACTCAACAGCTAGTATGTATCTGAATGTTTTTACTCCCCTTACCTGTCTTTGCCTGTGATGAGAACAGCACATGTACCAGTTGCAGTGTCTTGGTCAATCATGTAATTAACAGTAACACCATCACTGGTTGCTCTCTCTGACAGCTTTCTACCAAACACATCATTGCCTGCATCAAAGCAAAATCAAAGAAACACCATGTGAACAAACGAAAACCTAGCTAACCAATGCAGCCAGTGTAGGCAGTTGCCTTTGGTGACTGGAGAAGCCACTAACACAAAATTACAATTATTAATTTCACATCAAATTCTTAGTCAACGTTACATTCTATGTCAAGAATCAAGTCTGTTTCCATGCAAATATTGCACTCTCGTTGAATCTTGATAGTTTTCAACAAGTGACCCTAATTACCAAAGAGTGCCTTGGTGATAGCTCATTGCAGCTAATACCATATTTCCTCATTTAAAAATGCAACCTTTATTGCTTTCAGCCCTTGCAAGGGTGCCGTGTCTCTTCTTTTTATTGCTTTCGGCATCTAACACTTCTACTTTCATGCCTACCTAAACAAATATCTATATGGTACTTCTGCTATACTCATCAATATATACTAGCTTATCTTCATCTTCATCTTTCTTGTTTTCTTCAACTTGTACATTACCTATTAATATGTTCTTATTGCAGAGAACAACTACCTGTCCCCTGCCAAAGTTGGCAAATCCCAAAAGTCAAACTCAGTGTCAAATCGTAAACTAGTGCAAATCTTATGTGCATTAAACTGAAATAAGCAAACTGAAAGCTGTTGCAGTAAGTTACTGACTGCCCTACTAAAAGTTATTCTGCTGTTTGCCGTGGTCTTGGACGCGATAACCTTCAAAGTGGCAAGACCAGAAGGCATCCACAAACCAAACGACTCCACCGGCATTGACTTCGCTGTCGTGTCAATGGTCTTTCTCTTCTTCACCAGCCATTGCAGCTCCAGCAGAAGTGGCAGATTTAGCAACGTACGCCGGCTGCATGGTGTTTCTCATAAAACATCAAAATAATTTGGTCGTCCATCATCAGAGTCTGGATAAAGATATCTCCAGGGTGGCTATTGGTGTCTGGACCACAATGTTGCTCAAGCTGAGCGCCTTCATTATCCACCAGTAATGCGTGATATATGATGTCCCTCGGTGCCTCATGCGTTTAGAACGTAAAGAACCATGACCACATCCAAGAAGATGGTCACCAAAGCAATCAGAATTCCAAGCCATAGCTTCAGAGCAACTGTAATTCATGCAGAGCCATGGATAAGCCTAACTTTACATTTGGAATGGCCAGTAACCATGCTAGCTGCAGCATGAACTGAAGACTCTCTGTTGAGATGCGCCTTGTCTCGAAAGACTGCTTGTGTTAAGGGTGGAAAGGAATGCGTCATCCAGCTGCCTCTGTAATACATGTTGGGACTCACCAGACGAGTTATTAGGATAACCGTCCACGTCATAACCAGCCAGAACCGGTCTATAGCGGACAAGGGCGTTTTATTCACCTGGGATGAATATCGGCATACAAGGTGATTCGACAAGACATTGGTGACGCTGGAACTAACACATGTGTAGGCAACTTCTTGTTCTGAACTAGAAGGATACCAAGGAAAGGCGCGGCCAAAGTTGTAGCTGCCTGTCTCAACCCCAGACCCCTCATGCGCATTGGTAGAGTAGCTTGCTGCCAAGAGGCATCAGGAAAAGTCTTAGTTATAACTTCTAGAGAACGTCGTGTCCCGATGTCAAAGCGTGTTCAGTGGTGATCAGGTGTGCCCAGAGCAACTGTTCTGAGAAGATTGTTGATCTTGCAGAGGCGGAGGCAACTACAAAGTAGATGAAGCTCGACTTGGGGGTTGTTCAATTCTGGCACAAGACTCTGATTTTCAAGCACACTGTCAACTCTTTTGCCTACAACAGCACTGTAAAAATCATATGTTCCACAGACGGGTGACACAAACAGCTCAACTCCGGTATCTTCAATACCCATGTGGCGGATATGATGGAAATTTGGGAAATGATTGATCACCTGACGGCCAACAGATTTCACAGTTCTTCAGGTTGAGTTTTAAGCCAAAGACAGTCCGTTGTTAATCAATGAATTCAAGAATGAGGAAACAGCCTCTCTGGTCCCAACAAAGGTACCGTCATCATGATACTAAATGTAAAGGGCAAGTACATCAATTGGACCAATTGCATCTAAGAACTGAAGGACTACAAACGAGAAAAGAAGAGGACCCAGAGGGTTACCTTGCTGCACTCCAGCTGCTGACAAAATCCGATGTTGACCAAATCTTAATTCTCCTACAGCTGTGTAACACCACTGCACATAGGGAAATATATCAGGCAAATCTTCCTTGGCATGCTCCAAGAACAATGAACGGTCATATTCATGAAACGCATTTTGCAAGTCTACTTGAACGGCATAGATCATCTTTGTGACCTTCCTCCTTGAAGACAGTACGCAATGCATGAATTGCAGCTTCCAATCCTCCCTTGGTTCCAACACCCACTTGACCATATGGCAGCAATAAATCTGGAAAGCGAGATTTTCCAGCCGCACAACAAAGCCTGCTAGCCAAACGACGGATAACTTCCCCCACTGCTATTGGCTGGTAACCACCCGTTTTCTTGTGGAGGGCGGTCAGGGGAGCTCCTACCAGCTACGGAGATATGCCAGCACTCAACTTTCCATATATATATATATATATATATATATATATATATATATATATATATATATATATATATACCATTATATATCTTTTGTATTGTTAGAGCAGCTAAGCTACTCTACGTACATCCAAAATACAAGCTAGTGTGCTGTCCACGTACAAGACAAAAAGAAACAACTAAAAAGAGCACAATATAGCAGATAAGAGTTATAGAATAGTACAGCAGCTAAACAAAGAGGCCTGAAGAGCGCTGAAATAAGGTTGAAGTGCGGCATGCTCCAGAATCCAGTCTGGGTTCATCTGCTACAAACGACATGAGGATGAAGAAGTATATACCAGAAACTAAATAGCAAGTGAATGACGAAGGAAGAAGACCTGAAGAGTGCGGGAAGAAGAGTTATTATGCGACAAACTTCAGGATCTTGCCCAACTGCAACATTTGCCACAAAGACAGAAAGAAGTCTCCACATCACAAGAAAAGAAGAATGGTTGAACATGAACAATGCAGAAGATGAAAAAATTGAAGAGTGCCGAAGAAGGGGTGAAAGTGCGGCAACATCCAATATTCCATAAGACTGCAATGACCAGAGGTAAAAACAAAGAATCCAAGAAAGAGAAATCAGAAGAAGCAAACCAGATGAGCAAAGAAACCTGCAAAGAGCGCTGAGTACGTGTTGAAGTGGCAAGCTTCAGGAACTCGACCAACTGTCCTGCTCGATGACAAATGAGGCAGCAAGAAATACGTAGAGTCGTCACAAACAGCCAAAGCCGTTGAAACAATACAAATGTAAACAGGAACACGCAGAGCGCTGGAAGTAGGGTGCTGATGCAGCAAACTCCATGTTCCTGTTGACCTGTATACTCCAACAAACAAACAAAATACAGACAATAGGAATACAACAAATTGGCAGTTGTCCACACAACAATAAAGCCAATGAATTTATTTCTCAAATGGGGTCCCATCACCAGAGTAAGGACTGACGCAGACAGTCAGTGGCAAAAGCCACAATGACACAGTCTGAAAAGATGACGACCTCTTTTTCTCTTGTTCCTTCGGCAATCGACGGCTACAACAATTCTCGCGACAATGCCAGCCATACATCCGGGATATATATATATATATATCCCAGGATATATCCCGGGATATATATCTCGTACATATACAGGACCTTGCAATGGCGGCGCCCATCTCTTGAATTTGGTCTGCGGTTTCCTTCGTTTTCTTGGCTTCTAGCAATATGTCCAGCAAGTTGGTTAAGTTGACAGTGATGATGATGATGCGGATAGGGGTACAGTTAGCTGCCAGCGTCGTGATGTCCATTCTGCACTCACCTGTGAGTCAGAGTTGGAGAGTTGCTCTTGCCCCTTATGCCATTGTTCGTACGCCAACAGCAACTCCCTTTGGCAACATATCAAGTTGGAACACGTCTCTTGCTCTCGTTTCCCATCTGCATCCTTTTTGTCTGCTCACAAACGGCGTCTCTGTTCTGAATGTGGCTTCGCCTATTCTGCCCATTGGAAAGTCTGTCGTCGGTCTCAAGGCCCTGGTCGCCCTAGATGTGGTGGTTTGATGGTAGATCCTATTCTGTCTTCCTGGCTCTCCAGAATGGCGTCCACCCATGATCTGGCTAGCGCGCCTACAGACGTTACTTCACCTCATTCTGTAGCTGGTGAATCAGCGTCTGGTGCCTTCTCAGGTTCCTCATCTTGTCCTTTCACTAATCAGATCAGCCATTTTGAAGACCCAGTTCCTGAAGCAATCAAGGCAGCATGCAGCCTTGTGTGTCCCGTTCACCTGGAGGCTGTCTTGTTTGAGTCTTTGATGCAAGAGGTTTCTCTGCTACAAGTCAAGACTATTGGCCATATTCCACGCTCGGTTCGTCCTGTTCTTGCGAAAGTTCTTGCCACAGAATTCAGGAATGCCACATATCATGGTTTATGGGGCTATGCTCGTCTTCACACGTTGCCTAAAGCTGTTTTGAGATGCCCAACAAGAGGTGGACGGAAGAAACGTGTTGTTGTCAAATCCTTGTTATTATCCCGTCTAGAACGATGGACTTCTGGTGATATTCAGTCTCTTTGGTTTGAGGCTAGACTGGATGCTGATTGTAAACAGTCTTCTAATTGCAAGTCTTCGCCTGTAGATCACATTAATCAAAAATGGGCGCTTGCTTATGCCAGAGAAGGTCGTTACAGAGATGCCATGCTGTGCCTTGGCTCTCTGGGTACAGTCAGCCCTCATGACAGCAAGGTTCTTGAAGAAATCTATCAACACCACCCTGAGTATGTCTGCCAACTGTTTCTGGTGATATCCCTCTTCACTATCTGTCAGTATGGATTCAGTTCTGGCTTCACTTCAAGCTTTTCCTCGTGCATCCAGCCCTGGTGCTTCTCAACTGAATTCTCAGCATTTGTTTGATGCTATTCTTGGTACTACAAATCCTTCAGCCAAGCAGTGTTTGAACAACTTGACCTGTTTGGCAAATTTTCTTTTGTCTGGTCGTGCTGACCCTAGGATAGCCCCTTGGTTATGTGGAGCACGTCTCACTGCTCTATTGAAGAAGCATGGTAGTGTCCACCCTATAGCTGTCGGTGAGGTCCTACGTCGACTTGTCAGCCGTCTGTGCTGTCCTGCTGTGAAAGAGGACTTACCTGACACGTTTTTGTCTTATGGCCAGGTTGGTGTCATTGTCCCAGGAGGTTTAGACGCTGCTGTGCACACACTGTCAGCTTGTATTGCTCGATATGGATCTGATCCCAACTTGTGTTGCCTGAAAATTGATATGACAAATGCCTTTAACAAATGCTCTCAAGCTTCTTGTTGAGTCGTCTACGTAAAGAGTTCCCAGCCTCATTTGGATGGTCCTCGTGGTATTACCATTGTGAAGGCATGTTGCATTTTTTTGGGAATTCTTGGATCAAGTCATCTGCAGGAGTGCAACAAGGGGATCCCCTTGATCCCCTACTATTCTCCCTCGTTTTTATGGAGTTTATGGATGACCTGGGTCCATTGCCAGATTTGAAGCTGAAGTTATAGTATTCGGATGATGGCTCTTTCCTTGGCCAGCGGGCTTCAGTTGCTTGTCTCTTGGATGTCTTGTTATCAAAGGGTCCCTCCTTTGGTCTTCATATCAATTTAAACAAATGCGAGGTCTTTTGGCCCTCTGGAGATCAGAATTTCTCCAAATTTGCTACTGAAATTCAGCGCAGTGTTCAGGTTAATGGTGGGGCTGACTTCCTTGGTTGTCCTGTATATGGATCTTCCTCATATGTTACTGAGTTTGTTTCCCAACGAGTGGACAAGATTTTGGATTGGCAGGACCGTTTGACCCTTTTAGAGGATCCTCAGGTGGAGCTTCATCTTCTCCGCAGCTGTTTGAGCCTTTGCAAGCTGAATCACATCATTAGAACGGTTCCTGGCTTCAAGATCAATGATGTATTGATGCAGTTTGACAGTGGTCTTCATCACAGTTTAGAGGCTTTATCCTCTTCTTCGGTCTCTGACCTGACATGGAAACAGGCAACTCTTCCAGTTTGTTTGGGTGGTCTAGGTCTTCGTGAGGCCTCTAGATCTTCATCTGCAGCTTTCGTTGGCAGCTGCAACTCTTCTCGGCAGTTGTCTCTCCGTCTTCTTAACGACTCAGCGTTCATGCCGGTACATGAAGAAAAAATGATTGGACTCAGCATTCTTCCTTTTTCCCTGGTAAAGTGCAATGTCGGCAACAACTTGCAAGTCTTTCAACACCTAGTTTTGTCTCGTCCTCTGTTTCTTCTAAACAACATTCCTTCCAGAAGGCTCTGGATGATGCTTTGAGATCCAGCATTAAAGTCAGCTTTGTTAGTCTGCGAGAACAGGCACGTTTCAATGCTGTTGCATATCCTCATGCGGGGGCTTGGTTGAGGGTAATCCCCAACTCAAGTCTAGGCCTGGCCATGTCTCCACGTGAATTTGTGACTTCTTTGCGTTTGCATTTGGGAATTCCGGTTTTTCCAACACCCCCACACTCAGTCCGTTGTGTGTGCGGTCATGAATTGGACATTTTTGGTGACCATGCTCTTGGCTGTGGTCCTCTTCGTATTAAGCGACATGATGCCTTATGTGACATCATCTTCCACTGGTTGCTCTCAGACAACTCCAATGTACGTCGAGAACAATGCTGTTCCTCTCATTCTATGACAAGACCAGGTGACGTTTTCCATCCCGACTTTTCCCTAGGCAAGGCTGCTTATTTTGACATTTCCATGAAGAATTCGTTCACTCCCTCTCACCTTATTAATGCTGCCATAAAAGCTGGTGCTGCTGCTGAGGCTAGGGAAGTGGACAAAGATGAACGCCATCATGCTAACGTTTCAAGGTATGGTTGTTTGTTTTACCCTCTTGTGGTGGAATCATACGAAGTGTGGGCTGCACATAGTCTGGAGGTATTGAGATCAATCATAAAGAAGTCTCTTCTATCATCTGGCTTGTCTCTGAGCAAAGCTTCCAGGCAATTTCATGAACAGTTATCTGCTCGTTCGTGGCAGTATAACTCAAGAATGATTAGTGACAGATTGGACCTCATGATTGTTGACTATCTACCTAATTATTGCAATATTGCGACTTAGACTCTTCGTGCTTCCGCCCTTAGGGCAGATATGTGTTATCTGTGTTATCTGTATTATATATACAAATAATAAAAAATAAAAATAAAAAAACAAAAAATAAAAACATCTGCAAGCGGGGTCTTCTACCCCTTGGTGGTGGAGTCGCTTGGTTTATGGTCACCAGATAGCCTAGAAACTTTAAAATCTATATCTTCTAAAGTTTGTGCTGTACTAGCTGTTCCTTTCTGGAAAGCTTTAAAGAACTTGCTAGAGGAACTGTGTAAAATTATGGTTATATAACGTTGGAATGATTTCTAGCCGCATGCTTGCGGAGGTAGATAATGTTTTAAGTTGGGACTTCCCTGTATGCTATTAGTTGTTCAATAAAATTAATAGATAGATATATATATAGATATATATATATATAGATATATATTACAGAATCATATTATTTGCTATCTGAAAGTTGATCCCATGAAAAATCTCAACAGTATCTACTAGTAACCTTTGATAAATCATTCTACCATTATACACCCACAGTTTATTGAGAGTTGTTGCATCAGGTTCCTCTGCGTCTGTGAAAATGAGTAACTTGTTACAGTGGACACTCTTGAGCAGATTAACTTTACTGTTTGTAAACTTGCAGGAGTCCAAAAGCCGTAACTCTCAACACCAAGCGGGTAAAGCTCTCCTCCCACTGCCATTACTCTGGCCTCACGACGATCATCTTTCCTGGCTTCAGCATGTTCTGCTGCAGCACCTGCTTTAATTACTTAATTAACAGCGGCACTGATGATATGCAAAGGCTGTAAACTATTGCTCCACCATGATGTCAAAGTATGTAGCTCGGCCCTCTAAAAATTCAGAGTGAAAAGTATCACCCAGACGACTGGCATCACAACTGGAGCACTGTTGCTCTCTTTCACATACTTGTTTTCAGGCAAAATAGCCTGAAAAATGACGTCATATATATATATATATATATATATATATATATATATATATAGAGAGAGAGAGAGAGAGAGAGAGAGAGAGAGAGGGAGGGAGGGAGGGAGGGAGGGAGGGAGGGAGGGAGGGAGGGAGGGAGGGAGGGAGGGAGGGAGGGAGGGAGGGAGGGAGGGAGGGAGGGAGGGAGGGAGGGAGGGAGGGAGGGAGGGAGGGAGGGAGGGAGGGAGAGAGAAAGAGAGAGAGTATATTTCAATACAACAAATCTACGACACAGGCAAATCCCATGAACTAAAATTACTGTCATTATTGTCTAACAACAGTCTACTGAGAATCATGCGTGCATTATACGACCACAACTTTACTGACAATTGCTGCAACAAATTATTTAAAGACTGACTAAAAGAAATAGTATTAACAGAAACAGTTTTAGATGCTATAGTCTTCAATGTATCCAAGCTGACATCCGAACATGACCCAAATGATTCAAATATATATATATATATATATATATATATATATATAAGATAATAGCAAGGAAGATGGCATTTCATCGTTGTCAAACTGTTAGTAGAACGCTAATGTTTCTTTATGAACAGCTCTCTGTCAAGCTTTGGCTTTTTAAGGCTAAACTAATTTTAGAACGCTTAGCACTAAATAGTAGAGACACAGTTGTTGGAAATAGTTAAATGTTTATGTGTAGGCATGCATTAGGCATGACATCAAAATATAATATATTGTATATATATATATATATTTTTTTTTTTTTTTTTTTTTTTTTTATATATATATATATATTATTATAGGTCCCATAGGGGACTAGCAGTACCATCTAAACTACATCTAGCTAGTATCATTTTAGCGTTGCTACACCACAGTCTAGTAGAGAGTTGCTGATGAAAATGACAAACAGACTGGCTAATTGAAACATTATGTTTAAACGAAGCTCTACGTGCTATGATCTTAAGCACTTGAAGGCTAGCAGCTGTCCAGAGACCCAGAGTCTCTACTACTAGCGGATGAAAAAGGCTGCCTGTGCTGGACACATTCAGGTGATGTCGTTCGTCCTTTTCCATCTCTCCTGCATCAGATGCTGCACCTGGATGACTTGCTGCTTGAGTGAGAAAAGACGGTTGTAAGGAACTTCGTACCGATAAGTCAAAGTAGGCAGGCAAACCGCGCTCGAAATCTGGATGATAAACATCTCCTGGTCTTGTTTGGTTGCTACTGCTACATCTTGCCTCCCGACGACAACGAGAATCATCTGTAAGCAGTGCGTTGTACACCACTTCGCATAGAGCATCATGACGTTTCGTTGTCAAACTCTGTCCTTGATTACATCCCAATAGATGGTCACCAAACTTATCAATAATGTTACCACAAGGGCAGCGTTTGGAGTTTGGGGAAGGGAAAATGGGGATACCCAACCATATCCGTAGTGCCACACTAAACTCTCTTTTGGGCATGGAAAGGCCGAGATTCGGGTTCGGTATTGCCCGTAGCCATGCCCCAGTGTGTTGACCAGAAATGGTATTCAGTCGAGCTCGATCCCTTATGCTCGCCGATTCTTTGAGTGAAGACCATAAAGCAGAGTCCAACCGAAGTTGCAACTGATGCTGACTGGTGGAATCAATTTTGTGGTTGTTATCTGGTAAAAGGAGTTGCAAAAAATCTTGGGCCGTAGACTCCCCTGGAAACACACTCGCCTGGCCCTCATCGGAATATGACATGTTCCACTGGCTGCTCATGGATAGAAGGTAAGATGCCAAGTGACGAGAAGAGTTACAACTGGAAAGATAGGCTGCGGGGTGACATCGAGAAGCTTCCCTCAAACCCAAGCCCCCCAGGCGAGTGGGGAGTGTAGCTTGTTGCCATGAGCTTTCTGATAAGGAACAATCTACTATTGATTCCAGAGTCTTCCGTAAGTTGATGTCAAAAGGTTGAAGTTGGCCAAGGACTTTGTCAGGTGGAACCGTCCTGAGTATGTGGTTTAGTTTGCACAAAGACAGACATGATCTCAGTAAAAGTAATTCTACCTGAGGATCTTCAATATCTTGCAGGCGTTGTTGACTTTCCCAGATTTTGTCAATACGAGTTGAAAGGCTAGTATTGAAAAAGACCTCAGATCCCCAGAGAGGAGAGCCCAGAAAATCAGCACCACCCTTTGTGTCGACAACGCGTTCCACATCTGACGGAAATTCCGGAAAGGACTGGTTTCCAGAAGGCCAGAATATCTCACACTTGGACATGTTCAGCTGAAGACCATATCTAGACCCTTTAGATTTCATCTGCTCTAGGAGTGAAGCTACCTTGCAACGATGTCCAACAAAATTTCCATCATCTAGGTACCACAACTTTAAGTTGATGTCATTTAATGGCCCAATTTCATCAACTAAATCTAGAATGACCAAGGAAAAAAGCAAAGGACCCAGAGGGTCGCCTTGCTGAACACCAGTAGAAGAAGTGAGTTTTCGGTTGCCAAAACGAAGTTCTGCGGGTTTGTGATAGCTCCACTGCACCCATCCAAAAAGCTCAGGAAGCTCTCTGTGAAGACGTCGCAGAAAAGTAGTACGGTCACAATTGTTGAAAGCATTGGACATATCCAGTTTGAGGCAGCATAAGTTGGGATCATCTCCAAAAGTGTCAATAAAGCTGGAAAGTGAATGTACCGCTGCCTCGAGACCACCTGGGATGCCCACACCTACCTGGCCATATGGCAAGAAAATATCTGGAAGCTTAGATTTCACGGCTGAACAGCATACACGACCAATCAACCAACGAAGTGTTTCTCCCACGGCAATTGGCCTTATACCTCCACCTTCCTGCTTCTTGTATAAAGCTGTTAGTGGGGCATATATATATATATATATATATATATTGAAGTATATACGTATATTGTGCAGAATATCAAAAGCAAGTTCAATCTTCAGAAAGTTTGAAACTAGGTTTGGAAACGTCATGAAATCAGTCGAAAAACAAACTACCAGTGTATAGAGCTGTTGCCTTGTCAATTTTCCTCTATGGATGTGAGACTTGGACTCTGCTAAATCATAACCTGAAGAAACTTGACAGCTTCCAAACGTGCTGCCTACGGCGTATTTGTGGAATTAAGTGGCAAGACATGATAGCAAATACAGAAGTTCTTTCACGTTGCAAAATGAGTGGCACACAATATTACATCATAAGATGTCAGTTCTGCTGGACTGGACATGTCATAGCATTGTAGTGCCATAACTGGCAAGATAGCTGTTGGTGTAAGTAACTGTCTGACTAAAAGTTAAGTCATTGTGAAAAGTCAATGTTCTCACAATGATCATAATTTTCAAGCTGTGAGCTGACCATGAAGATTCAACAATGAGAGGATGGAAAACACATCCTGCAGCTGACACCAAAGCATTGTGTCAGATGTCTTGTTCTATCTCATAGGCCTCAGCTGCTTTTCCTGCACAAGTTGCTGCTTGGACAATGTAGCTTGGTTGTAACGAATTCCAGACAGACAGAACAAAGTAGGTAGGCAGTCCCTGATCAAAATCTGGGTGGAAGATATCACCAGGTATTGACAGGTTAAGACTGCTGCATCCTTGTTCACGTCAACAGTTGGAATTGTCAGTAGTAAGAGCATGAAACAAGGTGTCGCATAGAGCATCATGCCTTCATGATCACAAGTTAGGAAGGCAGCAGCCCAATAGATGGTTACCATATGTGTCTAAACGTGACCACACGTGCATCGGTGAGTTTGCGTAGTAGGGAAAAAAATTCCTAGCCAAAAACGTATTGCCATAACAGAGACTTGAGAAGGCATGGCAAGACAGAGTGAAGAGTTAGTACTGCCCTAGCCGTGCTCGTGAGTGCTGTGCTGAGATCGTGTTCAACCAAGCTCAGTTACAAAGACAGTAGTTGCCTAGGTTCAAAGATTGCAAAACAGAGACAAGAAGGACTTGTAACCACTGACAAGTGGAAAAACTGTTTAAAATTGTCAGCGTTCTGAGGAAGAATTAAGCGAAGATGGTCTGAGCAATGGACTCACCAGGAAACAACAACATCTTTGAAGAATCACTGGTGATGGCTGTAATGTCTATTTGTATTCTACGTATTACTCTATTGCGCATACTCATAATCTATGACATCACATGACTACTCTACGCTACAATGGCCTGACTCATCATTGTTTCAATAATCTTGCAGAAAGGAATCGTACTGCATTACAGCTACCAAGCAAAGCAACTGCAGCAGTTCTCCGGGACTCTTGCAAATCTAATCCAACCAAGTGAATGGGAAGCATAACTTGCAGCCAAGTTGAATCAGAGAGAAATGTGGCAATAATAATACCAAGACAGCTTTGTAATCCCACATCGAATCGAAGTAACTGGTCATGAGACATATCCAGAGTAACCATCTTGAGCAAATGATTGATATTGTACAATGCCAGACAAGATCTCAGCAGATGTAGTTCAACTTGAGGGTTTGCAAGGTCTGAAAAATGTTCCTGACAAGTCAAATGTTATCAATGGGTTTGCAAAGAAGAATGAAAGAGTTCAGCTGAACAATAGAGAGGACATCCAAAAATCAGCTCCTCCGGTTGACTGACATATAACGCTTTATTTCTGGTGGAAATTCTGGACATGCTCGATCACCAGTTGGCCAAAATATTTCGCATTTGGAGTAATTAACTATTAGACCAACAGGCCCTTTGAAATTGATATCACTCAGTAATGACATGAAGGCAGGTCGTTGACCCAAAAAGGTGCCATTATCCAGATACCATAACTGAAGCAAGCCATCAGACTGAACCGTTGTGTTTCAGATGATCTACAACAACTAGAGAAACAATAGAGGACCCAAAGGGTCTTCTTGCTGTACACCAGATGACAACGTTAAAAGATGATGTTCGAATCTGAGTTCATCTTCAAATCAATAATACCACTGAACCCAAGCAAAAGTTCAGGGAGGTCAGAGTGATTTGCCTGAGAAGCTGCTTTGATTACAATTGTTGAACACATTACACATACCAATCTTTAACAGCATAACGTGGGATCATCACCATGTTCAGATATTACTTTGTAGCAAATGGAAAGCTGCTTCCAAACCTCCAGCAAATCAACACCAACCTGTCCATGTGGTAACAAAAGATCGGGTAACTTAGATTTAACTGCAGTACAAGCAACTTTGCTCACTAGGCAACGAAGGACTTCTCCAACAGCTATTGGCCTGAAACCACCGCCATTCTTCTTTGTGAGGGCCGATAGAGGTTCACCGGATAGCCAGGGTGAGATCTTAGGATCCATGTTACCTTACAGAGCTAAGCACACCCATTTGGTCAGACTATCAAGACAATCTTGTGCTGTAGGGACAGAAGTGCCAGCAACTACCTCTAGCAAGTGCTCCACATGCAGACCTGAAAACCCTGGACTTGATTGTTGATGGAAGTTCTGCAAAAAAAGCAAGAACAGCATCTGAAGAAACACAGAGAGGGGCTGCGTTGACGGGATATCAGACCAGACTCCTGCCCTCAACCTTCAGCTTTGGCATTTAGATGATGGTACATTGCCTACACCTTCGATCAGCAGCCTCTTCCTTCCTGAACAAACTATCTTTGGTTGGCCCATGAGCCCTCACACAGTTTACTTTTGAACATGAGCAAATATGAGTGTGTTTGGCCTACTGGCAATGCATCCGAAATTCAACAAAATTCAGAATTCTGCTTAAGGTCTCAAATTACTAGGCCTCCTGTTTATGAATCTGATAGGTTCTTTGACACCTTCCTTGCAAAACAAATAGACAAAGGTCACTGTCTTCAAGACTTTCTTCCCGACCTAAAAGACCTACAGATGGAACTTTATCTGCTAAAAGTTGTATGGTGCAAAATTAACCATCTGCTGGGGACAGTGCCTTCTAATTGTGTTGAGAAACAACTTGTTAGATTTGACTCTGACATATGAATCTATATTTGACGTCTTTAGGCTCAGGCCATGCTGCCTATTCGCCTTGCAGTCTCGGTCTCAGATCTGCTGAACAATCATCCACAGCACTGTTCGCTGGCAGTTGCAACGGCACGAGACTTCATTCAGCTCAACTGTTTTGAGAATTGTTTGGAGAATTCTGGCATGTTTTTCAATCATGAATCTACCTTCTCCGGCAAACTTTGATGTGTAATAGACTTTCACAATCTACAGAATTGAAAGCCTTCACCAGGTTAATAAAGACGGTGAACAGGTAGGTCTATTTGTTGCTCTCTGCACTTCTTTTGGATTTGACAAGCAGCAAAAACCATGTCCACTGTTCCACAACAAGGACAAAACCCACATTGAGACTCTGGTAGTATACTCTCTGATAAGTGGGCGGTAAGCCGATCTAGGATGAGCCTAACCATTATCTTCCCAGCCACTAACAACAAGGAATTCCTCTATGATTTGTTTGCAGTCTGATTTGTCTTCTTTTTTCTTTTATAGATGGATTATGCTGGCACCTTTAAACTCTTTTTTGGGAACTTTTTCTTGGCACCAACACTCCCTGTTAAAGGTGCCTAATTTTAAGAATAGCCACTACCGCCGTCCTTAAAGACTTCAGCTGGCCAACTATCCTATCCTGGGAATTTACCATCAGACATATTGAGAATGGCTCTGTTTCACTTCTAAATTAGAGGGAGACTGTGACATCTGCGAGATCTCATTCCTCTGTAAAATTTCTTCATGGCTTCTTGCAAGATACGGGAACATCGATTGAGAATCGACGAGAAATGGCTTTCACCCACTATTCAAGAATTTCCTCCTTAATTGTGTAGAAGTCTTGAACCGTCAGCACGTCAAAGAGACAATACCACTGAATTTTAGCCCAAAGGCTTGTCTCAGACCAGCATAAAGAGATATATTAGACATATTGCGAGAGATGTGCACCATATATCTCAAGAGCAGTTGTGATTTATGGTTTTCACCCCGTATTTTTACAGCATGCCAGTAAACCCCACAATTTACCAGTACAATAGAACCTCGCTAATCCGAACCTCGCTAATCCAAACTTCGCTAATCCAAACCTCGCTAATCCAAACCTCGCTAATCCAAACCTCGCTAATCCAAATCCTTGCTAATCTGAATTACCTTTGGCACCCTATCTTGCACACCCAGATCTTATTAGGCAGCTTGATCCGGGTAGCTGCCACATGAAACGTTTATCTAGTTTTCAGTAAATGCGAGCATCTAACTATTTTAAATCCTGATTGTCACATTATTTAGAAGTATGTAGTCATTGCAGCTGTGTCCTTTACCAGAAACATGACATGTATACATGCACAAGTATAAAAACATTTTAAGAGCATAGTCGTACTTGTTCAACTACACGCAACTGTAAGCACACTGTGGAAGTGCCAGCAATCTCCCAAACCGTAGTTTCCACCAGCTAGTAATAGGTAATTACATACGTAACTATCATGTACACACGTGTCCGGTACAACATGGCGTTGTGGAAGCCCTATGTACAATTGCGTAGTAGCAGGTTGTTACTGGGTGGACTTTCCACAGTTAAAGCTGTTGGGTCAGTGCAATTCCTCAGACAAGAGTAAATCATTTCATATGACTCTCGTCATTGTAGCTGCTTCAAGTGAGGTGCTAGTCTGGCTGCAAAAGTGAAATATGAAAGAATAAATCTCATTTTTACTTACTGATAGACGGCTTCTGAGACGCTTAGTGTGAGTGCTAGTAGTCTGACTACCATTCGGACCGCATACAGCCGAGCATTAGGTGGCTCTGAGATTTTAACTGAGTTAAAAGAATCTGGCTAGGACGCGTTTGAAAACTTTTGTATGGGTGGCCATTTTAGATTCTTCACATCCCTACATAGAGAGTGCTACTGCACTCTCTGATACGTACATGCACCAATGGACTGGGTATCTGAGGCAAGGTTAGACTAGATTCGTACCCAGGCCCTCTTGCGCGCCTGGCCTGGGTATGAGGCTAAAGGTTAAACCTTCAAGGCTACACGTTTTAGTAATCCAAACAACTTCCCTAATCCGAACAGGGTTTGCCACAGGGCTGTTCGGATTAGCGAGGTTCTACTGTACTCTACACTGCAAACACAAGCAAAATGGCAATAAATCTGGTCATGCCAAAGCTATTAGACCCTACAGCTATAAAGTTTAGGTTTTCAAATCACACATCAACTGATAGAAAAGTGCTGCTAACATACAAATGGTTAGTCGACAGCCTGACTATTGTGATGTGGCTCTGAAGTCATGTATGTAGTCCTACACACATTGCACCTCGACATCCACATATGGCACTATGAATTGGCAAAAGAGAGCAAGCACAGTAAAAATGTTAATAAATGTTTTGAGTCAACAGAATAAATGGCAACATAAAAGCCAATACAAAATTTTTGGCAGAACTTAATTGTTTGTATCCACCATGAAGAGAATATGTCACAACTTGTGAAAAGAAAACAGTCAAATAGACCACATTATCAATGTTTAAAAAAAAGGAAAAATCTAATCACTACATAGTTTGTTACTTGTTTTCCCCAGTAAAGCATCCAACACCATCAACAACTTTGCTACATTTGTTATAACAGCAACTACAATGAACCATTTTGACATATTACCCTACATGTAGTTTCACTTACTTGTGCAACTCTTATTGCATTCTGTGTTGCACCTCCTGCAATGTACTCTACTGGCCATTTGTCAACTAATTCCTGATATCTACATAAATGTTAGAATCACATTGGCAACATCTTAATACTTCAAGTTATCAAATTTAAAGCCTTACATTGGTATGTGTCCTTCTTCTGCAAGAATGGCATTATTTGACTTCAAGTTATACCTATTAGGTTCAAATGCAAGTTCATAACCAAATAATATGTCTATTACAGTAAACCCTCGCACATCCAACCCCTTGCATATCCAAAAGTTATTGCAAAGCAGATACGACTTCACAAGCCCATTTGCGGAAAAGTAGTGAGAATGTGGTAGCGATAATGATGAAAAGATGCGGACAATCCTAGGTTAGTTTGGTTATTGTAGGTTACATATATAGTACACGTATTATGTCTTCGTGCAATCATTATACTACTGGCATATTATCCATATTTCAGCCCATGTACATACATACATACATACATACATGATGATGATGGCGAGTTCACTGTATCGGTGACGACCTATAACCTGCACTTGGAGTAAATTATATAGGGACTAAGGGGTGTGCCTACCCACGCCCACTCTCTTGTCCCAATATGTCCAAAGCATCTACCGGGGCCAAAATGACAACAGGCAAAATAAGACACATCAGAATGCAGTGGCTTGCCAGAAGTACGCTCTAAATTTGCACGACTGAAATTGAAGTACGCCACAGTACTTGTTGATGTCTCTGGATAGCAATCCCTAATACATACATACATACATACATGGTAATTGCTACATCTTCTAAAGATGAAAGCCTTCTCTATTTCTCAACATCACCTATTTCATTTCTACGTTCGTGGCCTCTGAGATGACTCTTGAAACCAGCCTTAAACTTCATTGGCATTAAGCTCATGTGACATATGAACTCTGTTGCTTTGACTGGATTGATTGAATCGGGATGCTTTATAGCTTTCTTGTGTACCAGCATATGCCGCTTCAGCCCAGATGCTGATTTGCAGGTTTTCTTGCAAACTACACAGGAGTTGTTGCCTGGATGGGGAGATAGGCTGGCATCGTTAGCTTTCTTCTGATTGTTCTCATGGGCCTTAAGATGGTTCACATAACCTGCCTTCAACAAGAACACACGTTCACACACATCAAACTTCCACGATAGCTTGTTGGTTGGCAAATCTAGCAAACAACCTTTTCAAGACCATGTTTAACTTAGCATGCTTGACCCGCTCATCCTCACAATTAATGCATCCTTCCTTAATGGACTTCCTCCAATCTGCACAACTCAAATCCTGTTCTTCCCATTCTTGCACATCTATGTGTAGTACCTTCAGGTTTCCCTTAGATTGTCCTTAAACTTTTTCCTGGGCTTATGTTGAGAACACTCTCCTGTCATCAGCTCTCCATAGAACAGTTGTTTAGGGAGTCTATTATCCTCCATGCTCACAGTGTGTCCAGCCCAACTCATCTGGTTGAGGATAAACATTGCTTCAATACTTGTGCATTGAGACCTTTGAAGATCATCAGTATCTGAAGTTAGTGATTGCCATTTGATATTGAGGATGCACTTCAGGCATTCTTCATGAAATCGTTCAAGCCACTGAATATGCCTTCGATGCATTGTCCAGGTCTCGGATGAGTAGAGCAAGGTTGTCAAGACGGAGGTTTTGTATACACTGACTTTTGTTCTGATATTAATGCCTCTATCTGACCAAACTCTACTTTCCAAATTGCCAAAAGCAACACTTGCCTTTTGAATACGTGAGAGAATCTCAGCATCCAATGCATCATTCCTTGATATAGTGCTTCCGAGGTACAGAAAAGTGTCAACAACTTCCATTCTGGTACCTTTCACCAATATTATTGGTTCTTTATACAGCTTTCCTGGCACGGGGGTAAACATTACCTTCGTCTTCTTAAGGCTAATACAATTGTCAGTCCAAAAGCATCACAAGCATCAGAGAAACAATCCGTTATCAGTTGTACATCTTCCTCTGTGTGTGCTACAACGTCTGCATCATTTGTATACAGCAATTCCCGGATCAGATATTCAAAGTTCTTAGATTTGGTGTTAAACCTCCTTAGACTGAATGCCTTGCCACTTGTTCTGAATTTCAAGGAAACACCTGCCTCACAGTCTTGGAAAGCATGTGATAGAAGCACAGCAAAATAGATTGAGAAGAGTGTCGAGGCAAGAATGTCACCTTGCTTCACTCCGTTGTCCACTGCAATTTCATCTGAGAGTATGCTATAGAAAGTAAGACGAGCCTTCATATCACGATGCAGTTGCTTCACCAAGTTGACAAAGGTAGGACGGCAACCAATCTTTCCTAGAATCTTCTACAGAGCATCGCGATTTATCGTGTCAAATGCCTTTGCTAAGTCTACAAAGACCTGAAAACAAGGTACTCGATGTTCAATAAACTTTTCTTGCAACTGTCTCACTGAGAAAATCATGTCCATAGCACCTCTGCCTGAAACCACTCTGTGATTCTGGGATGACCAGCGGATAGCTATTGCTCATCAGCCTGTTCAGCAGGAGCCTCGCAAAGAACTTTACCAACTACTACAAGAAGGTGATACCTTGGTAGCTATCACGCACAGATTATGAGCCTTCCCTTTAAATAGAGAAACCAGGATTCCATCAATCCAGTCTTGAGGTATAGGGGTAGCATCCCAAAACATAGTAAATAAATCAAGGATTGCTGAGGCGACATTGTCTTCCCCATACTGCAGTATTTCTGCTGGGATGCCATGAAGTCCAGATGCTCTGCCAGTATTGATTTACTTGATTGAGAGTTTAACTTCGTTGACAGTGGGTTTGATGGACATAGAATGAAGCGATTCACTCTGTGGCAAGTTCTCTATAGCAGCATTGTCAACAGTACAAGGATAAAAGAACAGGTTGGTAAAATGTTCGGTCCAATGTTCTAGTATGCCAGCAGGGTCTTTAACGGTGGTTTTGCCATCAAGGGATTTCAGAGGTCCAAAAATATTACGTAGAAGACTATACAAAGTTTTTGAGTCATGCTTATCAACGGCTCTTTGAACTTCTTTCAAGATGTTACTCCGCCAATCATTTTTCATCTTTCTGAGCTCCCGTTGAAGAACTGCTTCGTGCTCTTTATACGCTTTATCTGCAGCTGAATGGTGTTATACTGAACTTCGTAGCAGAGAATGATGTAGAGAGTGTTTAATTCCAAGTAATTCTTTAATACCTTAATAGTGCCATCATTATCATCGAACCAGTTTTTATGGTGTCTTTCGACAAAACTAAGCAAGTCAACTCTAACTTGATGTAATTTGGTTTTAAATTATTCCCATGTCTCATCAAAAATTAATGTTGCCCCAATGTGTCACAAAGCTGTCCGAATGTCTTGCTGTACTAGGTTGGACACATTAAGTCATTTGGGAACTTTCACTCCATTCATAATGATCTTTTTTCGAATCCGTAACTTGAAATTTTCTCCGTACCAATTTGTGGTCTGTCACGTTCACCACTGTGGAGAACACGAACATTGCAGGCATCTCCAATATCACACATCCTGGTGGTGACAAAGTCAATTAGATGGCCTTGTTTTGATCTGGGATGAATCCAAGTATCTTTACGCTTTTCTTATGAAAGAAGGTATTACTAACTGCAAGACCAAACTAAGAACAGAGTTCAAGAAGGTATAAACCATTGCTGTTCATCTTGCCAATACCGTAGGGATCCAAAGCCTCCCAGGTGTTATGTTGCTTACCCACTCTTGCGTTGAAGTCTCCAAAGACTATCAGTTTCTCTTCTTTCGAGATTGATCTTACAGTGTCTCCAAGCACTGCATAAAATGTCATGATGTTTCCATACTGGCAGTAAGAGTCGGAGCATAAATGGAGAAATCGATAGATAACGATCACCTACTAAGGAAACACAAAGTTTCATGATACGGTCATTGATGCTGTATGGCTGTTCTATCTTGTCCACCATGGACGTTCTTATAGCAAAGCCAACACAGAGTGGAATATAAGACAAAATTTATGGCTGGACATCGTGCACTAGCAAAAGAGGTTAACCCGACATTTTAATGGTCATTCATTCTTGTTTCCTGTATTTATTTCAAAATCAAATCATAAAATTTGGCTTGTTTGCTGTTGTTTTGTTGCATAGTTGTCATGTTAGTTACAATTCATTGTAACTAAAATATTAGTTAAGTTAAAGCAAGATCTGTAAAGTAATAACATGAACTGATCAACAGATGAGCAAGCTAATTATCAAGAGTATGTTGTTGTTCAACAAACAACATAGTTACCGGCACGTGGCCCTCCCACCATTTGTTCTATTCAACCGCAGCTAGTGCAATAAAAATGGTACAAATATAATACTGCTCTAAAACGTCAATTTTCACTCACGCATCTGGAGGTCATCAGATCTTGCCTGCTTCTGTTAGTTGTCTGGAGTTTTGAGCAGCTTATTGATTCCCTACCAGTACCGTCCAAGCAATAACTATTATGCCTTGACTATGCAATCATGTAGTATGTCCGATCAAAGCAAAATTGCGGTCGGTCATGAACACCGGTTGACCGGTCAGTGACCGACCGTTACATTCCATTCTGCAACACCCCCTCATACCTCTCATCCTGTGGTTACCAACCCAGAACACAGTGTATTCTGAAGATACTTCCGATAAATGATCTTCACCTGACAAGCATGTTTCTGAAAGTGCAGCTATATCAATGTTCAGGAGCTGCAATTCTTTGGTAACAAGAGCTGTTTTATGTTCTGGACGGTTATTGTTGTTGCAATCCAGAAGAGTTCTCACATTCCAACAACCAATGTTAAGTCAAAAACTATACCGTACAAGATAAAATATTGGTGGAAAATTTACTTTGGCGGATTGGCGGATTTTTCAGCAAATGCCAATATAAAACCCGCCATTAATTTTGGCCAACGGGATATGTTGACGTCGTCAGGCAGTTGGATCAGCTATCTAGTGGCAAAGTGACGGTACGTCACGTGGATGAGGAGACAAGATGGTAGGTAATCCCTGCTTGCCGTCTGTTGTGCCTATGAATGAGGCCGTGAGACTATGGATGAAGCTGGACTGTCATGTTCACGCGGGTCCTGTTCTTTGAACTGACACAGCAGTTCTTCATTACTAGGCAGTAGTTGGAGACCAGTAAGTTAGGGAAATGTGAGCCATAAACACAGCTGTTAATCACAAACTCCTCCATGACCACATAAGGTACAACATCTATATATCAGTTATTAAACAATGATGTCCATCCGCCAAAATAAAATCCGCCAATATGCTTTGTCCTTCAATTTCTTAGCAAACTGCCAATATAAATTCAAGCCATTGTTTCATCTTATACCGTATTTCAAATATTTCTTGTTGCTTGTTTTGCACCTGCATTGGATGAACCACCATTAGCCGCAGGAAGCTAACCAGCTCAGGTTAGGCAAGAAATTTTTAGCACACCTTTTCTAGCACCTTCCAAATAAACTCGGTGAGCAGTTCTCTTCCTAAATAGGACTGCTCAGATACAGGAGACTCCACCCAAATCAAGACCTGCCGTGAAGACATAATAAGGATGCTACGATAAGCCTCTTGTCGCCCATGTGCAGGTTTGTGACTATACGCTTCCAACCGGTTAATTCTGCATACGTTGCCACTCCTCCATCGCCATGGGACTTTATATACTTAGCAGAACAAAGCAGGATGTGGATGGTAAAACACCACTGCCAGTCCAGGACAAGATGGGAGAATATCCTGAACAGTAGTTGAGATGTAAAGACATCTTTACATCAATGGATTATAGTGCCAAATGCTTGTACAACACGAGTACCACTCTCTGAGTCTCCAGTATACAGTGACAAGACAAAGCAAGATAACTAGTAATCATTTAACTGCCGGTTTTTCTGAGTTTCCCTCCCTCTCACCAGATGTTACATCAACCATCCTGTCATAGTACCCGAGGAACTTTCCAGCTGTGTCCATCTTCTTCAGGTACTGCACAGAGAATATACCGTCCCTTACTCGATCCCTGAGATAACTTTCTGTTTCAAACAGGTGTACCACGAGAAGGTAGTTATCCAGGAATTAGGTGAGCAGAGCCGTGAAGCTTAGTCATCCATGTACATACATACATACATACATGGTATATTCATCCTGAGGGGCATGTCTAAGACCTCTGCCTACGTACAACTAGTACGTCGCAAAATTAAAAGGTCACTAAACACTAAACTAAACAGCAACAGACAGCAAGAGTCAAAACTAAAAAAAACAGAATTAAAGCTATTACTACATTTACACAAATAAGTCTGAGTCCATCTAACAGTCTGAATTTGTTCGACACCAGATTGCAAACAATGTGCCAATGCAAATTCTGCACACCTTTCTGAACAGGAAGTTGATGAAGGCTTGCTGAATTTGAGGAACCGCAATATAGGTTCAAAGCTACTAAAATCTACCAGGCCTCTTGACCCGACTTGTAAAGTGTGAAGTTGAGCACTCCACCCAGCTCGTTTACAGGCAGATACCAAATTGCTGTATTTGTTTTTCTTGTATTCGGATGAGATGGTGAAGTTCTCTTTAAAACACACTGTCAATTCCAGAAGACTAATCTCATTAGATTTCTGGCACCATAGGATGATGTCAGGGCAAGGAGATGAGTTGGAAATAACAGATGGGAGTACACATGGTAAGCCTGGAAGGTCAACAGAGATTGCCCAGGATTTTGGTAAATGTTCATCTAAGAACACGTACATGCATTTAAGCACAGAATTGTGACGCCAGGTGTATCTCCCAGTCTTTAAAGCCGTCCTGCAGTTGTTGCCACATGTTGAAGGGTTTGATAATTGCCGCAAAGTGGACAGTCAGAAGAATCAGATTTCTGCCAACGTCGCAAGTTTGCTTTATGAGGTAGAGTATCCTGAATGGTGTTAAGACAGAAAGAATGAGAGGATTCTGTCCTTGAATGACAGTACAGTCTTACTCCAAGTGTCATCATCCACCTGCAAGCGCAGTGTCGAGCCTTGTATAACACAAGCTTTGATGAGATCCAAGCGTCGCTGATCATCAACACTCTGTACTAGTCGTTTGGCTTTGCACAAACTGACAAAATTTGCATGTGGTTGTGATGGCTCTAAAGACTTAAATTGCTCTTGAAATACATAGATGAAAGGATTGAATTTCGGAGTTTTGTTCGTAGCAAGAACTAAAGCCTTAAACATGCTAAGTTTTGAACACAAGCGTCTTTGGAATTTGAAAGTTGATGGTAACAAGGCACTTGACATTTTTTAATGATGTAGATAGCGAGGGGAGATTCAAACCGCCAAGCTTAAAAGGCAGATAGAATCGGCATACATTAGCAGGTCTGGCGAGATGACACCATTTCTTGAGGTACTGTGTTGCAATTGGTTCAACGTGGCGCTCGATCCAAGCAAGTGGGAGATCACACACAGCCAACAGCCAACTCAGATGATGACAAATTCCATTACGATACAGTTGTAGTTTGCTCTTTGTCAAAACGGGAGCAGCATCAACTCTCTCACACAGGTCTTCCAATTTAGTCAGGATACTCAACTTAATATCACAAGACGACAGACACAAATCAATTGGCAATCCCAGGAAAGTTCCACTTTTATCTCCAGCAAAAGGGATATCTTGCCCACAGAGTTTAACTTGGAATTATAAAAGGTAGATGATGGTCGGGTTCTGAACGCGAGCGAACTACATTTTACTGCTTTCGCTTCAATTTTTGACCATTTCAGAACTTCTGCACCAAATGACACTGTTGCTGACCATAGGATGGGCTGTCTGAGAGTAACGTTAGATCGTCTGCAAATATAAGACAGCTTATGTGTGCCTTGCAAGATGGCAGCCTGTAGCAGATTTGAACAGGAGTTCAGAAGCTAGAAGTTTGCATAGAAGGCAAGTGACTAAATTAAAGATCGCAACAGAAAGCGGGTCACCTTGAAAGACTCCAATACTATAAGGAAACAATTTCGTAAGAGTGTCATTCACGAACACGGAACCATGCAGATTGGAGTATAGGTCTTGCACTATAGACACAATTTTAGATGAACCATGATAATGATGGATTGTAAAATCAATAAGCTTGTGACGGACACTTCCAAATGCATTTTTAAAGTCAAGCCAGCTACAGCAAATTCATATCTGACGCTTCCTAGCATCCTTGAGAGCTTCCATTAGAAGAAACTGATGTTTCAGACAACCAGGCACACCACTGAGGAAAGCCTTTTGAGTGTCAGTAGGCCAGTAAAGATTCTCAATCATGAATTTACTCCATCTATCCTTGATAATGTTGGTGTACAACTTGCCAACAGTAGGAGTCACAGCAATAGGTCGAAAGTTTGACATGTCAGAACAGTTATCCAAGGTAGTGCCTTTAGGAATCAGTTTGATTACTGCCTTCTTCCACAACTGAGGTATAGACTGACAAGACCAACAAGAGTTGAAGAGATCTAAAAGAGCAGGCCACAGAGAAGGACATCGTTTGTAGACAACATAGCCGATTCCATCCAGAGGCAAAGGGCTAGATTTAGATCTAGCCCTTTTGACCATTGAGATGACTTCAGACATTGTTATTGGATTGTCATTGAAAGGACGAAAAGGAAGAGGTGGCGGTTTTAACCATTCTGGATAAGCAAAGTCTGAGTCAAAATCATCAACATTGTAGGAGTTGTAGAAGAACCTATAAACCTCGACGTTGGAGCTGACAGGACAAACAGTTGCCTTTGAAGGAGAAAACAGTTTCTTGCTAAAGTTCCAAAAATCATTGTCACAAGCTTCCTGCTCAGTGAAGATATGTTTTCTTCTCTTAGATAGTAATAATTCAGCACGTTCTGCCTTATTGTGAGCACAAACAAGGCGAATCCATTTCAGTTTCAAGGCATTCACTGAAGAGACATTGACATCATCACGTACAGCTTTCCTCTGCTCACTGCGTGCTTTGATTTTCTCTAGGCGTAAGAATTTGGAGCGACGATTATGACCTGCCCGACAAGCCTGATTGTTTGAGGCTTGACTATTTGACTTGCAGAGATGACATGTTCCAAATATGTTGACAAAATAGCTGTAAATACCATTGACTAGGACTGCATTTTCTCTGATGGTCCACAAGCAGAGAGAACAGAAGAAGTTACTATTTGAGAGAAGAAGAAGTTTGCATCTAGCCAATCCCTATCAGAAGTGGGAAGTTTGAGACCTAGCAGTAAAGAAGCCTCACCACCACAATGAAAGTCATGGAGAATAGACACGTCAGTAGAGGAATCAGAACGCATTGGTAGGAATTCAGAACAGGAGGCGTCAATTCGCGGAGGACTTGATGGCGTAGGTCTACAGAAATGCTGGTGGACATCTAAGCGTTTGAAAGGGCCTTTCTCATAGCCTACACAGATAGAGCCAGTTCGATTGTCCGTTGGCGGCCTTGTAACGTCGCATAATTTCACGACGCTTCTAGTAACAGGACCAGGATGTGGATGGACGTCACCAAACCGTATAGTCAAGATGGTGGCCAACGTGAGCAAAAGAAACCAGCATAAGCTTCTCTTGATAGATCCCAAAACCCCAAATACCGGTGTCGTACCTCACGAAAGGTGACACACTTTCCTTGGATAGTTCTCTAGACCGAAGCTACGGCAAAGTGAGAAGGAAGAATCAGCACTACAAGCCACGGAAGCAAAACTTCCAATCCGGTAACGGTAGATCTCTAAACAAACCCCCATCAGATTCGTTGCGTCCTGGACGGCCAATCGTCTCAAACAGTCAGAGGACAGTATAAAAGAGACAAGCACTGGAGCACGACATCAGCCGTACCAACTCCAGGATACATACATACATACATACATACATACATAAATACATACCAGGGTTTCCCCAGAATTAAAATCAAACAGGGCTGATTATTAATAGTAATACATTGTTATTAATATTAATGTAATGTGGTTAATATTACTGATGGAGCTACTGACAGTATAGTTGAACAATCAGTAGAACAATTGGTAATAAAAATTAGATCAAATGATACGTCTAGCACGGACAGTGAAGAGATTTTCAGCACAAAGTGGGAGGACAATGACAACTTATTTAGATCAATTTCACCAATGACGCTTAAAGAATGCAATTAAAAGAATGCAATTACATGTGTGTTCACCTGTTGATGTCAAAACAAGGCGGGGATGTAGATCGCATCACAAAAGCTGTACAGGTAAACCTACCCTATTTCTTTTTAACATTCTCTCCACCTCTCACGTACCTTCTGTAAGCATACAAATAGATAGAATGTTCATACTCGCGTAGAGTTCTCTGAGATCCAGAAATCTTCTTACGTTGTTGGTAAATACTTTAGGACCACACCCTCAAAATACAAATGGGCAGCCCGCTCTGCTAAATGATCCTGGAGAAAGGAAACCCTGCATACATACATACAGTCATCAGAATTGGCTTGGTCTGGGACTCCAAAAAGTGGACTGTGACCAAAAAAAGGCACGGTTGAAACTCCAAGGCTTTGCTTATGTGTTTTTTCACTTAGCCAACCCCTAGTATTTCTTCGTGGCTTGCCCAAGGGTCTGATGTGTGAGGGACTATTGTATACAAGTTCAACTGAGCTGCTGTCGTATGTTATCAGTCTACAGTGCATTTTTCATATATTTTCATAAATGAATGCTATTACAATCAGATGAAGAAGCTATTGGAAATTTTCCATGTGTTTAATATTTTATGTACTGTACATGTGTGTGTGTGTGTGTGTGCATGTGTGCATGTGTGTGTGTGTGTGTGTGTGTGTGTGTGTGTGTGTGTGTGTGTGTGCATGTGTGTGCATGTGTGCGTGTGTGTGCATGTGTGTGACAATTCAGAGACGGGTGGCTTACAGATTTGGATTTATCCTTACTGGATAAGAAGAACAAAACAATTCTGCAAAACATACTGACAATTGTTTCATACAGACTTTGTGAATGCTACAGTCCTATAACATAAACCAAGTCTTACACTTCAATTATGTCAGTTTGAAGAACATTGAAATTTGTCTAGAGCTTTTTTACGGATTGTTGAATTTTGCCCAAACCCTAAACACTATGTACCATACTATATGGTAGTATGGCACAAAATCAGCGTCATTTCCGGCTGGTCGCACGAACATACCATCGCGCACTTCTCAACACAGTACACATAGGAAGGGTCTCGCCAAGGCTTGCCCCACTGATGAAAATGTTCTCTGATGGTCAGTCCCTGGGGGACATCCTGCGAGCGATTAGAAATACACTGCTAGGTGGTGGTTTACCAACACCATCTCTTCTTTTGCAAGGAAGACAACAAAGAGCCACTTTGTCAGTAAGCTCTGACGTGCTGCTGTCTCAGCCTCCAAACACATCGCTGGTCAGGAAGATCCTAGAGCAGCGCCTGGGAAAACAGGTTTTCAATGCCCGTGGGAGACTATACGACAACTCCTCTGCTACCAGGAGAGAATGTTAGAGTCAGGAACGGAAAGTCTTGAAAACCAGTGCAAATACTGTCAAACCACTCAAGTCCGAAGACATCCTCTTCAGAGTAGAGGGTGGTCGTACGCTCAGAAGAACAAGGTCACAAATGAACTGCACATCTGAGAAGTGGAAGAGTACTCAGATAGCACGCAGGCCAGTCCCTACAACAGTGAATAGTCAGCAGAGCAAAGAAACAGTTGGGACAAAAACAGTCTCAAGTCAATGGGCTAGGCAGGAAACCGACAAGGCAGTCCAACCGCAGTCGATAATGTCTGTGAATAAAATTCACTTCCACTCTCGAAGTCTCCAGAAATCACGCTGAAGACACTCATACTAGTCAGGAGCCGGAGAGCCCAAGTCAACCTATTGTGCTGACCAACCCGGGAAGAGTATCTTGAAAGACTCAATTCCTGACTGCTAACTATGATTTGTAGTTGTACTAACTGTACTGGTTGTGTTATGTTGTAGTAGAAAAGGTGAGAATCAGGTGTTACATAGTTAGATGGTCACATGGTGGTTAGCTTTTGATATCAATATATACATATATATATATTCAGCTTCTCGTTCACGTGGACTTTTGGTCTCAGCTGGTAGCTGCTGCCCATTCTGTCGACTACATTACACGGACAACTGCTACCGGATATATCGAGAATGCCGGATGTAAATGCGAAGATATTATGAAGATCTGCCTCCTTGCCGTCAGTGTACATGGCTCCTCTCTAAAGTAAAATGGCGTCAGTAGAGCTGTTTGTCGGTCAGACTTTCTAGTAGAATTCTTCACTAATATGGTATACCATTACAGAATTGCCCCACCCACCCAATCTGGCCTTCCCTGACATTAGATCCTGTTTCTAATTGAGGTGAGTAAGGACGTGACTACAAAGCTTTCTGTATGTAGCAGACCTCTCAACTCTCACGATTTCGTTATGAGACTCACATTTTATGGGCATGTCTCACAATCTCACGATTTCTCACGATTGCCAGTCCTTTCTCCCAACAAGCCTACAGTGAGACATTCGCTTTGTGTAGCCCCGTCTTTCTGGACATAGCGAATTCTTTGAACTAGACTCTTGTAGACGGCTCTGCTTCCTTGTATCTGGACTATCCGGACAAGGCATGCAGTAAAAGTAACGTTTGGAAGTTTGAGGCTAAGCCTTGGCACACCATAGAAAGGTAAAGCGAAGCCAACACATAGGCCAGAGCTAACCACACCTACTTTTAGACACATAATGGACGTGGTCATTTACAAAAGACAGTCTCGCGATTTGATGTGAAGAAAAGTTGAGAGGTCTGAGGTAGTGCAGTGACCAAGGCTGAGGCCAGATTTTAAAACGACGGTTTGTGTGTTTAGACGATACGGGTCACTGAAGACACACCACCTGGGCGCGACTCCAGTATCCCCCCCCCCAACCCTAAGTTGCACGTGATGTCTCATGATATACAAAGCCACGGTCAGCTAGAAACCTGACATGGTCAGTCAGATGATTATTAGGGAAATGCAACACACTTTCAGTCATTTTTCAGAATGATTCATAGTGACTTAGTCCGGAAATTAGAGACGCCTGATTCTTGCATCGAGTTTTGCCTAGAGCACAGCCTTGTCGCTACCTAGCGTCTGTGCGACACTTGCGGCAGTGAACTGAAGATGTGCTCTCGTAAGAGTGGCAAAAATCCTCAGACTGCTTTTCGTGGCACCGTGGCAAGAAGACATGCGCCAAGGAGCGGAGCATTCATACAGGAACCTCTTTTGAGTCCTCAATACTGACTATCAGTCAGATTTTGGAGTTTACCTACTTTTGGGCTCGCAAGGTATTGCTGTGGTGTTTTGTCTTAGCTAGAATGAACGTTATCTAGGTGTATGCTACTCTATGGGTTTCACAAGCTACCGCTCGCCTCAAATCCCGTGTTCGCTCACAAACCACGCCTGTCGACTGGTCGTCTTTTTCTAGAGAGGTGTGTGCTGTCGTGCTGTTGAGGCATACAGTGGACGAAAAGTTAGGTGGTGAAGGGAGAGTAGTCGAGATCGATGAATCCAAGTTTGGTCGGCGTAAGTACCAACGTGGGCGTTGTCGACGGACAGTGGGTTTTTGGAGAAAGTAAGCGTGACAGCAAACGGTGCTTTCTCCAGGTACATGCTACAATTCTATGTGTATATTATTATTTTAGTGATTGTTAGTTGGATCTGATTTTGGGTAGATGATTTAGGGTTGAATTTAGCTAATTAACAGTGGGTTAGGTTTAATATTCAATATTTCATTTAGGTTATTGAGGTAGAAGTCGGGTATAGTTAGGTTGTACAAGACCGCACATCGACAACTTTGCTTGATGTCATCCGTGATCATGTTCTTCCGGCCACAACTGTGGTGAGTGATTGCTAGAAAGCTTACAACTGCCACTTGACCATCAATCACTCTTTGAATTTCGTCGACCCTGACACCGGAGCACACACGCAAACATCGAAAATATGTGGATGTAAGTAAATGAGAAACAGGATAGCAATTTCACATGCAGTTGTTTGACTTGTCTATACTCTAATTGTTCTGACTACAGGCTAAACGGTCACTTCCTCACCATGGCGTTTCACATAATCACCTGCAATCGTATTTGGTGGAGTTTATGTGGCATCGACATTTCGGCAAAGAAGGAGATGTCTTTCTGACATTTTTGTCTCATGTCGCTAAGGTTAGTCTGAATTATTAGGAAATTGACAATTTTTTTGTATTTCCCTGACATGGACGTACTCGAGTACAACTTCCATACTGTGCCTATGGTTTAGATGGAGGCTCTAGGGCGAGGGGGAGCAAAGCGACTGGTGGGGTGGGAGCACCTCACAGCGGTATACTGAGAACCACCCTTGCGGCGTTGCCAACAGAAGTTGAGATAAATTTGTAGGGGAATTTTTTTTAATTCACAGAAGCGCTAAACCCCGTTTACCTTGGCGCGCCCCCATGTCAATCAAAAAACCCTGTGGTTTCCGCACGTGACTGAATTAGCATTCACGAGACTAGTTGGGGGGATACTGGAGTCGCTCCAAACCCGTACGAAATTACCCCGGATTACCCAGGCGTAGAAATGTAGCTGGCGGAGGTCAAAAAGGGAGAGGGCTGGCTGCGCGAGACTAGCTAGATACGTACGTATACACAGTTCGTTGTTATCCTCAGTTGCAAACGCTCACCTGACAAGGAAGTCACTGTCGACTACTGCTGATATATCGAGTAAAGGATTTCCAATTCCAAACAAAACACCTTCTGAAATGCTGCACAGAACATAAGAAATGAGAATATCAACTAAGTAGATAATCATTAGACTACCGCCTACAGTCTACCTCTTACTAGCCATCTTCACTGGTATACTTGCAGACTACTACAAAACCAATCGTTCTTGCTACCACGTGGCTAGCTGGGGGAGCGTGCACGTGTCTACTATACCACGTGCCCTTTAGAAAAGCGCACGCTAGAAGTCCAGGTGCGACGTTATCAATTTTTATTTGGGAGCGCCAACTGTGCCAAAATACCTAGTCAGCGTGCACTAGATATTCATACGAGCGCTTGAGCAAACGCTCAACAAGCGTGCGCAAACAAATGCTAATGTGTGAGCGATTGAGCGCATGCGCTCGTATTTTTGGCACGGTTGGCGCTCCATAATTTGAGTGCCTTCGCATATTGTTCTTTCTTTTTTCTGGATGATACTTGAAGAAGAAATCAGACGCGTACAACGTACAAAATCTTCGACCACCAATGTCCTACTACTTTGCAACGAAGTGCCGATAAAGCGGAGACGCTTTCCTTAGATTCTACGTTCCTGTCGCTACCTATTTGTAACCATTCTTGGGTTAAAAATAAAAAATACACATTTAGAAAAGTTGCATAAAAAGTAATGTCAGGAGTGGGATTTGAACCCACGCCCGCATACGCGGACCAGAACACACCCTGCGAGATAAACCGCAGAAAGACTCTCGTCTTGAGTCTGGCGCCTTAGACCACTCGGCCATCCTGACAGCTGCAGGAAACAGCTGAAACATTCTTTTTATACTATAACGATTTGTGCTAGCAGTATATTGTACTTGAATTCAATTTCATCATGGCGCACAACTACTATGTAACTGCTCACAAACCAACAGGAGTTCATTTGTCTGTCTCCGGCAACTTCACTGGTTCATCTGACATCAATCTTATTGTGGCGAAGACTACTCGTCTTGAGATACACCTCATCACGTCAGATGGCCCTAGACCACTGTTGGACGTTGGAATTCACGGTCGTATCGCTGTGTTGAAGTTGATGCGACCAGAAGGAGAAGACAAAGACTTGCTGCTTGTCGTTACGGAGCGATATCGTGTAATGGTCCTTGGTTACGGCACGCAGAATGGTGAAATAGTGACGAGAGCGTTTGGAGACGTGCAGGTGATTAGAATTCTTAGTTAATTAATGCAAAATGAGTCTATATAACGAAGTAATACTGCAATAGAAAGTGGCTGATCTAGAGAGGGTTCGGGGTTTTCGCAGAATTTTTAGAGCGTTACTTGTAAAGTCTATCTAATATACATATATCTAAAAATACATCACGTGACTGCAAAGTCTGTAAATAGTCTGTACAGACTGTCAGTAGTTATTATTAAGAAGAGTACAGTAACGAGAGTTATCAGGACATGAATATCTTTTGTGGTTGTGCATTTATGCAATGTTAAGTTTTTGTATAGAAGCCATGAAAGTGATAGGCTCGAGTGTCCAGTCAGTCATCTCCCCCTCCCCCCCCCCCGCGGTGGAGAAAGACCGACTGGAGACACTTGCCACTCAAAGGAAACCGCTGCCTCTCTATCCTCCAATCAGGATTTTACACGTTTGGTTAGTGTCTGTGCATGCACGTGTATTTACGATAACTGCTGATAGCAATGCCCGTTGCTATTCGCTCTCTACTAATGCTTTGTAACTGAGTAGTTTTACCGTCTGATATCACATTTCGTTAGCGTGTGAGCTACACCTGCATGTCATCTCTCTTTGTCTTCCTTTTTGTACTTGGAGGTCTAGGCAGCGCATGCAAAACAGCTTCTAGTCCCTCACGGTGTCGTACGTTGCATGCATTGAACGAGTAGACCATCTACAAAGCATGGTATTTGCCCTCAACGCAGGGCGACTTGCAGAGCTATGATTTGCGTACATTGCGGTCGACTTGTGGTTGGCCTCTGTGGTAAACTTTGAGTCTAGCACTCTTAGAATGAGAGACAGACAACGAGAAGAGCTGGAAAGAGTCAACATGTTGTTCGTAGACTTGGATGGCACGTGTTGAGAGTACACGTACTTGCGTCAGAGCAAAGAGCCAATAGCAACATGCATCCCTATCGAGGATGCACAAACATTGAACGGCACTCTGATTGGAGGAAAGAGAGTCGGTGGTTTGTTTGAGTGGCGAATGTCTGCAGCTGGTCTTTCTCCGCCGAGGGGGAGAGATGACCGGCTGGACACTCGAGCCTATGAAAGTGATTGATTTTGAATGAAACTTAGCAGTTCAGATAGGTAGTTTCTGTTGTCTATTTCTAACAAGACCTGCCAATTGCAAACACTGTTCTTGGAAACCAACTCTTTCATGAATGTTTGGCATATTTGATTGGCGATTTGTCTATTTCTGGTTGGCATGTATAATCAATTGCAAATACTGCTTCATGATTGGATCGAACTAAGGGCATAGCACATTCCTGAGCACGAGGAACATACATAGTCAGCCAGCCAGTTTGAATGTCTTTGTTAGACATCTCAGGGTTCTCGCTACAGCGTGGCACTGCGCCACACTCCAGTAGAAGTGCGCCGCCACGCTCAGAAGCCATAGATAGGAGTCTAAAGTCTTACAGCTAGGGAATGTTGAGAATTCCATAGTACTGAAAGAAAATACTCTAGTACTTTGTAAAGGTGACAATAGCCATAAATCTAGGCTCTTACAAAATAATACAGATGATAGCCTCGTTCCAAATGTACACACAAGTGTTGATTGCAGTCCCGGATGCGCTGTCTCTGATTCTAGTCCCGGATGTCCTTCCAGTGACCAGGCCGGAAAGCACACGTGTTGTCCGGGAAGTAGCACCTAGAATCTCCTCTAGACTAAAGCCTGGTTCACAATATTGACGCTGATGCTGATGTTGATGCTGACACTGATGCTGGAATGGAAATGAATCCTATTCCAGTGTCAACGTCAACAGCAAAGGATGCTGCCTGCATCAAGGCGGTGTCTTTGATGTGCGTCATCGTCAATATTGTGAACCAACCTTGAAGGGGAACTCCGACAGAAATACAACCTGATCTCAAAATGTAGGCTTTATGGTGAAACTTTGTGCTGCACTACTTTCAGGCTAACAGTTGCTCTGGTAGCGGAGAAAACGCAGGTTATGTACAGAGCATGCGCCAGACTGACACATCATTGGCTTAAGCTCCGCCCACACCAAATGAATTGCCTGCATAGCTCAATTATCTTGCCAGCGATCTATACGAAAACTAAATGGAAATGGTAACTATAGAGGGATCTTGTGTTGTAAGGCCTTAGAAGAGCTCTCTGCAACGGAAGTAGGATGCTAGAGGTTGTTTTCTCCCAGCAGATTTGACCCTTTCCGTTCACAGAAGATGAGCCTAGCGTAATACAACTCAACGGTAATTAATGTTAGCTTTAGTTCTATTAATCTACGAAGAGAACATTCAGAGGGTTCAAATATGAGGTTCTCTTGGAGAGATCTAAGTAAGCAGACACGGCCCTTTCAAACAGCGGTTGTGTTACAGGTTCAGAATGGCTTTGATTGAGCCTTAGACTTTTACCCGAGCGTAATGATGTAGACAGTGTAGCTAGTACTGTAGTACGTATTGTTTCACTCTGCACAGTGCATAGACTCGTGACCATGGCAATGTACCGCCCCTTTGTCATTCCCGGATACTTAATTCTCTAGCGCGGCTCATGAGGCATCTAGAAGCCATGCTGATCGCCAAGACTGAGCACACCGGACTGCTACCTAAACTTGACGTGGACATAGGACTAGACAACAACAACAAGGGGCGTGTCTGCATGCAGGTCTCTTGAAGAGAATGTCTATGCTTCCTTGGCATACTTAAACCTTGTGTGTGTTTCTCATCGTAGATCAATAGAGTGAAGGCTGATGCTAATTACTGTTGAGTTTTATTGCCCTAGCTTCATCTTTTGTGAGAGGAGAGGGTGAAGTCTGCCGAGAGAAAACGGCCTGTAGTATTTTACTTTTGTTACAAAGAGCTCTTCTAAGGCCCTAACACACAAGATTCCTCTATAGTTACTATTCCTGTTAGTTTTTGTGTAGTTTGCTGGCAAGATAGGTTGTATTTTTGTTGAAGTTTCCCATTAAGCAACAACAGTGGTCCACGTCAATCAACAACTGACTAGACAAACTTTCTGTATTTTGTCTACGAAACTGGGTCATGCACAATCTATGAACAGCGCTAAGAAGAGCTTACTGACAATTGAAGTTGATTTCCTTGCCAGGGCAATTGAACATATGTTACACACAATAGCTACTATGCAAAGTCTACCTCACTTGAAATCGGCTCCAGTGCGCATGTCCGACTGTAAAGAGCAGACTGCACGTGTCTCGGACCTGCCCATCCCGCCACACTTCCAAAAATCTCTAGCGAGAACTCTGACATCTACACACATTGTTTCTGGTTTTTTATACAAATTTGCAAAGACTTAGAGGAAACATTTCAACTTTCAAAGTACACTTTGGCTCTATGGAATGATCATGTCGCAGTCACAAATGATCATGTTGCCCAGTTGTAGTACAGTGCCCCACGCATAAACGCCCATAACTTTGGCGCGGCCTAGTGCGTCCCCCGAGGTCGTATGCTATAGCTGATTAGATGCGCGTGGTCCTTGATGCGAGGGCTTTCTGGTAATGTAATTATGATGTCACAGAACGTTCTAGAAGAAAGCTAGTAATACAAGATGGTTATTGGCTGTTGTTAGGGGCGTTGCCTGTTTTACTGATTGGTTGATAAACTTAGCTCTGCCTTTTACTGTTGTAATGCTATGCGGTCGCCCAGCAACTGCACCATAGTCTTGCACCTGTCTTCTTTGCTGTGCGTCAGAGTGAGCAACAGCTGTTCAGAGACAGAGGAAGTGTTTTGAACGAGGTTAGACAGAAGCGAATGAGTATTCCTGTTGACCCAGAGGAGGGTTCCAATTTTGGGAATGACGGGTTAGCGTTTCCTTCGCTGATGTCTGACTATGTGAAAGACCTATTCGAAGTTTCTGCCAGTTCTTGTGAGCTCAGGAAACATTTACCAGACTAAGATGAGGACCTTCAGGGCTGTTTGGATGACTGGGTTGTCATTCTCACTACAGAAGACCGAATTTTGCTCAGCTTAGTTGTTTAGTTTAGCATTTAGACTTTAGGTTCTGTGTAGCTTTTTGGTTGTTTTCTTGACTGTAAGTGAAAATATTTATGGATGGCGTACTACAGAATGTTGCACATATTCATGTTGTCATATCTTCGCGTCAAAGGCATCAATCAAAAATCCCCACAATGAATATTTTAGAAATCGTCTCTGCTATGTTATCCTTGTGTTTCACCATATTCCGTTACCGTTTTGTAGAGATTTAAGGCCGCATGCGCACCTCTCTTCAGGGGCCTTTTTCTTCAATGCTGTAAATCCACAAATTTTCGTATGCATTTTATTTTCGTATTGTTTGTACAACTCCTAAATGTACTAAATTAAAATGCGTACTAAAATTTTTCTTAAATGGCAAACTGATATTGCTAATAGCAATTAGCAATGTTGATGATGTACTACAACACAATATCTAACCAAACAATACACTGGTTTTACCATGACAGAAGACCAAAATGAAATTCTCTACGTATAACACATCCAGTTTGCAATGTTATAGTGTCACTCAACTCATACTGTTTGTAAAAGTATTCTGATAGATAGCTAGATTGAACGGTTGACTTTGTGATAGTGTGATCTAGCAATTTCTCCAGACAAGTGCATGCCTTCGTCAGTCCACATTCTTCCGCAACTCGGGCAATGGTAAGCCTAGTCTTAGAGTCGTAGACTTGATACTGCCCTCTTTTTGTCCGCTTAGCTGGCGAGTTATCTCGATCCAGAGCTTCCTCTACACCGTCGTTTGCAGGTATGATGTCGTTTTGATGAGTCCCGGATGTCGCTCAATTTGGGTTGAGTAGCCATGATCTATTAGGTAGCGGTACTTATTCTTTTTTATCTTTCGACATCAGCCACACATGGATACGACATCAGCCACACATGGATACGACATCAGCCACACATGGATACGACATCAGCCACACATGGATACCACTTTGCTTTAGCTTAGAACTCATGAATGACGAGCGACGCGACGATCACGTGGAATGAAACAGTTACCGTGCTAGCGTGCGCTAAGATTGTCAGTAAAAGCCCGTATGAAAATAAGATGCGTACAAAAGGTCTTCTGGTAAAATGTACAAAAGTAGATGCGTACGAAAATTAGTGGATTTACAGTATCTCAAAAATGAAGCACGTTTCAAAAATTGCCACAATGATTACCTAGATAATCATTTCATGTCCCTTTCCGCAAAATGACTAGTTAAATAATGGAACACCGTAGCGTAAAAACAAACAAATGTGCAATACGAAGAGAATATGATTCCTCGAGCAAGGCCCGCTGTAAAATGCAACCGTTTGTTAAGTTCTTTCACAACGAAATGCGGCTACAATTGCTGAATCTTGTTACCAAGTTTCGTCGATAGACATTGCAGGACATTTGAATTACGTGCACTTTCCTGGCATCACTCCCGGATGGGCGTTTATGCGTAGGGCACTGTACCTTTTCTGTGTCTTTGAGATGTGCTCTGGAACACATATGGCAGCAGCATAAGTCTAGTGAAGTACTGTCTTTATTTGTTGCGTGTCATGCTTTTGTACACGATGCCTCATATGCGAGCACTTGTTCAAATGCTTTTAACAACATTACCCAAAATGCACGGATCAAATCTAGATTCTTCCTCTTAAAGTACGCAACGTACTGAGGGTTCTTGTCAATTGATGGGTTGCATCATTTTCAGAACTGGTAACCAACCTGTGGCTGTTATGGCTTCTGTGTCAACTGTCTCCATCAACAGTGAACTTAAACAGAGAGGATGCAGCATGGGAATTAATTACTACCTTGTCATTTGACATTATTTTAGGAATGTAACTATTTGGAACGGTTCAAAACATTTTGCCAAGTCTCAGGTCGTCCTTCGAAATTTGTTGTACCATCCCACTTCAGAGAATGCTAATCACTTGGATGACAACTTGGAAACTTCTATTCCTGCTACAAAGGATGATATTTCAACCTTTGCCAAAAGGGGAAAGTTAATGAAGCGTGAGATTCTTACTATCTATGACAAGCTTTACAGTTCAGATAGGAAGAGCTGCTTGTGGTGTGGCTTCACAGATAGTTATAGCGGTAGCGTGCATTAGCGGTAGCGTGCATTAGCGGTCAGTCATTCACGGACCGGTATTGAGTTGTCCTGTTTTGATTTTATAATAACTAACAGAGTTGTGTTATACGTGTATGTTACACGTGTGGCTATCTCTACAAACGTTACATTTTGGCGACGAGGATGGAGGAAGCAAGAGCAGAACCTACAGGATATATGGCATGCGCTGGAGCAGGTTTGGTCCCGCCGTTTCCTTTTTGGCACATGTAGGACAGCCACCAGTTGAATGGGAAGACTGGATTGCAAGTTTACATCGTATTTGGATGCAACGGGTCTTTCAGCTCTTCTGGATTCCAGGAAAAGGTCAGTATTGGTCCATTGTCTAGGAACTGAGGGACCGCAAATTTTCACTTCACTGGATGTGATATCAGACACATAAGAGGCAGCCGTGAAGTCTTTGGGTGACCATTTTGGGTCTCACACGAACATAGCAGTAGCTCGGTTCAGATTCCGACAAAGGCAACAACAATATGGGGAATCGGTTCGAGAATATGAGGCATGTTTGAGACAATTAGCAAGGAAGTGTAAGTTTGGGACTATGGAGAATGAAATGTTGAGAGACCAGCTAATTGAAAAAACGAACATCCCCAAGGTTAGAGGAAAATTTTTGTTGGAATTGGGTGGGCTGTCATTTGCAAGAGTCATTGCCAGGTAGAAAATGCTTTGGCAGAAGCACAACAGATGGCTAGGACTGTGGGTGAATCCTTGGAATATTCCACACAGGTACACCTGCAAAGTTTGTCAGGAGGTTCCCTTGGGAATTCCATCCAAGAAGTGTCAATCAGACGGAGCGGCAGACAAAAGTAAGTGCAGTCTCTTGAGCACCACTCAGTTAAACAGAGGCAAACTCTGTGTGGTAATTGTGAATTTTCTGACCACTCTACAGGCAATAGAACATGTCCTGCAAAAGGCAAACAGTGCCGACAATGTGGGAAGTACGACCATTTTGCCAGATGTTGTCTATCTAAGCAAAACAGTGAAGTGGTCAATAGTATTAACACAGTCATGGGGAATTTAAAACCTGCAGTTGTCACATAGAGGGTGTTGAAATCCAGTTTATTGTGGATTTGGGTGCCAAATGTCAGTGATTAATCAACAGACTTTTCAACAAAATTTCAAGGGATTGTCATTAGGGCCATCAATTACCCTATCAGCATATGAAGGATCAATTATTCCTGTCTTGGGACAAATGACATTATCAGTAAGCTTTGCTGGTAGGCAATCCTTTCCTTTCTCATTCTGTTACAACTAAGGGAGCAAACGTAATGGTTGTGGACTTATTTGATAGACTGGGATTTCAAACTGTAGATACTATGACAAATGAAAAAAAAGTTACTAATGGTAGATGGCAAGGTGAGACAAAAAATGGAGCAACATTTTTCAGGGACTGGGCAAAGTAGAAAAATTTTTACACCGGCCTATGCTACGACAAGATGTGACTTCGGTGAGACAGACGATGCGTCGTATACCTTAGTCTTTGCGAAAAGAGGTATCTGAGGAGATCAGTAGAATGTTGTCAGAAGGGATTATTGAGCAGATTAATACCTCTCCTTGGATGTCAAATGTGGTGATTGTACGAAAGAAGTCAGGGGATATCCAACTATGCCTTGATCTACGGCAGGTGAGCGGGGCTGTTATTGCGGACACGTATCCAATTCCTTCTCTAGACGAGTTAATGTCAGAATTTAATGGGTCAACTGTATTCTCCAAATTGGATTTATCTCAAGGCTATTTGCAGATTCCTCTGGACAAGAGCAGTCAGAGCATTACTGTATTCATTACTCATTACCTGAGGCGCAGATTTCCGGGCTAAGGGTATAGTAATCGTTCGATGACCGACCCAACGACCGTACATATAGTCGATTAGTGCAGATGCAAATGAAGCTATTCCGACCAATAGACGAGAAGTGGTGTCATTACCGACCAATAGACGAATGTGATGTCATCATGAGGCTCCACCTCTCTTTGTTTGGTAGCTGCTACTAGGCAACAACCAGACGTCTAGCTAGAGAAGCAGCACAAACAACGAGACACCTAGAAAAGCTGCACAAAGAACGAGACTTTTACATTCTTGTGAGCTGGAAAATCGGAGGTGAGCTGCTTGTTTTCCTCTATATTTATAGCATATGTTTCCCACCAACAAACAGAACAATGATCACGCCCATTACTTCATCATGTAAGGCGAAGATTGCCAGCTGGCCTAGCGTCGAGGCTCTTCGACCTGTAACATTTGGCTTGTTCCAGCACTTCGAAACAACTACATTAGTAACATGCATGTTTTCCCCCATTACGACAACTACCAGTTGTCTAGAGAAGCTGCACAAACAACCAGACGTCTAGAGAAGCTATAAAAACAAACAGATGCCTAGAGAAGCTGCAGAAACAACCAGACGTCTACATTCTTGTGAGCTGGAAAATCGGTGGTGAGCTGCTTGTTTTGCTCTACATTTGTAACTTGCCCACTGTCACAAGTAACTGCGTCCTTAGCACACGCTCAACTGGTCTTACTGTTTACTCAAGGCGATCTATTTCAAGAATGACTGGCTAGTCCTAAATGCCGATCAAATGACTGGACTCACAATGCAATTTCCCGGATGTATATACTACATCCTCCCCCCCCCCCCGACTGTGTGACTGATATTAACAATTAAGAGAGATATCGTACAACTCAATAGTCTAATCTACTAAAAATTCAGTCTGTCAGGTGCCTTTCTCCTTCTGCTGGGACGGCGGATTGGAGTCACTCCTTTGCTGGCACCTAGCTTTGATGCTGTAGTTGGTTCCACGTGTGTCTCTAAGTTTTCTGGTCCTGTGCTAATCTCCGGCGATGATACCATCGCGTCTTGTTCCATTTGTTTGTCAACTCCATCCTGTTCTTCTGGTAAGTCTGGTGCAATAATCCACTCTTCGGGTCTTCCCGGCGATACCGGTACCATTGCTCTTGAACATGGTTTATCCCTTGCATGTATTGGTTCCGCCAGTAGGTCTTCTGCTTCACCTCCTTCATGTCTTTCCGATTGTAAGGTTTTCCGAATCTGATCTAAATGTCATTTGACTACCCTCCCATCATCCAGTTCGATAGTGTATGATAAGGGGCCTGTTTTGGACTGAACCACACCAGCTACCCAAGGACGACCTCTGTTTTAATTGCGCACGTAGACTCTCACCCCGTTGTAAAGGTCTATCATACTATTCCGGTTACCCTTGTAGAATGGTTTCTGTTGCCATTGCTTTTTGTGTACTGTTTGCTCCAAGTTGGGGTGTAACAAATCTAACCGTGACCGTAATTTGTGACCCATTAATAATTCCGCATGTGATATTCCTGTCGTGGAATGTGGTGTAATCCGGTAGCTGAACAACACTTGTGTCAAGCAATATGACAAGGTTCCTTGGTTTGCTAGGGACGGTCCTTTTTCTTCAATACCTGTACTGCTCTTTCTGCCAGCCCATTACTTGACGGGCGATACGGTGCTGTTTTAATGTGGTCTATTCTATTAGATTTTACAAAATCTGTAAACTCTCGACTGGTGAATACTGATCCATTGTCTGATTCCATTTCTTTAGGAATTCCATGAGTTGAGAACAGTTTTCTTAACTTTTCTACCGTAGTTTTCGTCATCGCTGATTGTACAGGTTCTACTTCCATCCACTTCGAGTGTGCGTCAATCAGTACAAGAAACATTTTCCCTAGCAAGGGTCCAGCGTAGTTCACCTGCACCCTCATCCACGGCTGATGAGGCCAAGACCAGGGATGCAATGGAGCTTATGGTGGTGCATTCCTTGTTTGTTGACAACTAGAACAACCTTGGACCTTGTGTTTGATGTCCCCATCCAGTCCTGGCCACCAGACTATCGTTCTGGATAAGCCTTTCATCCGCGCCACACCAGGATGACCAGCATGTAACTCTTCCTAAACTCGTTGTTACCCGTGTGGTGGTACAATCACCCTGTACCCCCATAATACGCATCCCTCTTCTATAGATAATTCACTTGCTCTTTGCCAGTAAGGAGTTAACACTTCGATTAGTGGTTTATTAGGCCAACCATGGTGAACATAATATTGTACTCTAGACAGTATAGGGTCTTGTTCTGTCCATCTTCTAACATCTCTTGCCAATGCAGGTGACGATTCCAGTTGCTGCAAAAATTGAATTGTCTCGTTGTTCTTCCTCAGTTGTCGACGGTAGCTGTAAGGGTAATCGACTGCAGGCATCTGCATTACCGATGTCCCGGCCTGGTTTGTATCGCAACTTATAACTGTAACCTGATAGGATCATGGCCCATCGATGAATTCTCACTGATGCCATTGGCGGGAGAGGCGTATTTTCCCCAAACAATCCTACCAGTGGTTTATGGTCTGACACTAGCACAAACTCTCTACCAAATAGATATTGGTGAAACCTTTGTAGACCAAAAATTACTGCCAATGCTTCTCTTTCCACCTGTGCATAATTCCTCTCCACTTTCGTCGATGTTCTCGATGCAAATGCTACTGGGTGTTCTTGCCATCCTTCCCTCTCTGAGCCAATACAGCACCTAAACCGTACGACGAAACAGGACAAGTTACCATGGACTCTTCCTGTGGATCGAAATGTGCTAACACTTTGGCTGACACTAACAGTTGTTTTGATTGGCAATAAGCTCGTTCTTGTTCACATGACCAATTCCACTTTACTCCTTTTTGTAACAATCTATGTAGTGGAGCTAGAACTGTTGATAAATTCTGTAAGAATTTGCCATTATAAGATAGCAATCCTAGGTACGCTTTTAATTCTGTAACGTTTTGTGGTCTGGGTGCTTCCGTAATTGCCTGGATTCGTCCCTTGTCCGGATGTAAACCTGTCCTGTCAATGACATGTCCCAAATACACTACTTCAGCTTGCATGAACCAGCATTTGTCTTTATTCAGCCTTAGTCCAGCCTCTTCCAATTTTGTCAATACTTTATCTAAGTTAGACAAATGCTCTTGTTCGTTTCTTCCTGTTATTAGTATGTCATCTAAGTAGACCACTACTCCTGGAATTGCTTGCAACAGAGTTTCCATCGTCCTTTGAAAGATACCGGGGGCAGATGAAACACCAAACGGTAGTCTATTATACTGAAATAATCCTTGGTGGGTATTGATGACTACATACTTACGTGATTCCTCATCAAGTACAAGCTGTTGATATGCTCTGTCCAGATCCAGAGTTGTAAACTTCTGTCCTCCTGATATTCGAGCAAACAAGTCTTCAATGCGTGGAATGGGATAAGTATCACATTTCGACACTTGATTCACTGTCAACCGATAGTCTCCACAGATTCTGACCTTTCCATTGTTTTTCAACACTGGAACTATGGGAGCCGCCCACTCCGAATAGTGAATTGGCTCAATAATTCCGGCTTTTGTGAGGTCGAACAATTCTTTCTCTATCTTCTTTCTCAAAGCATACGGTACTTGTCTTGGTCGGTAAAACTTGGGACTCGTCGTTTCTGTCACTGGCAATTTCACTTTTACACCTTGCAATCTGCCTAGCCTATCACTGAACACTTTACTGTGTAATAACGATAACCCTTCCACTTTTCCTTGGTGAGGGTTTGCCTCCAAAAGATGGACTCCTCCCCAATCAATTTCTACTTGTCGAATCCAGTCTCTTCCCAATAAACTCGGGCCAGAGCCTACCGCTACCACAAGCGGAAGAGACAATCAGCGTCCATCCGGAGTGTCTACCCACACTTCCGACTTTCCACATACAGGTACCGGCTCACCAGTATATGTCTTCATTGTCTTTGTAACCTTCAATGGTGCTTCACCTTTCTTCCAGACTGACTTCCATGTTGTTTTGCTCACAATACTGACACTCGCTCCCATGTCTATTTCCATCTCGAGTGGCTGTCCTTGTACAGTCAACGTTGTCTTCATAGGCTTCTCCTTTTCTTTGTGCAACGCGTGAATATTGCCACTAAGCCACTCAACCTCCTCATTCTCATTTGTATCTGACTGCGCCTCCTCATAGCCAATTTTGTATGTACTTCTACCACTGTGCCCTTTCTGAGCCAAGTTTCTCACTGTGCGACAAACAACCTTCACATGCCCAATTTTGCCGCAACCAAAACATTTGACATCCTTGAACCAGCACTCAAACTGTTTGTGTCCCTGTTTACCACAGCGATAACAACACCCGGATATCTTGTCAGTCAGCCTGTTACCTGCTTTGGGTACTCGTTGCCTCTGTAACTGGTGTACAGGCTGTTTCTGTAACTGGTGTACGGACTCTCCTTCTGGGTTGCCAGGCGCACTACTTGCTTCCTTCTGTTGTAACTCTGTGGTATTCTTTTAAGCTGTATCGTGTACAATCGCTAAGTCATACGCCCTCTTGAATGTCAGCTCTTTTTCTGCCAACAGCCGTCGCTGTATACGGTCATTCATTATACTTACCACTAGTCTGTCTCGTAGCATATCACTAAGCACCGCCCGAATTCACAATGTTCACTGAGTCGCTGCAGTTCTGCCGTGAATTTAGCGACCAACTCACCTTCCTGACGTGATCGACTGTTAAATCTAAATTGTTGTACTATTACTTATGGCTTCGGGTCAAAATGTTCTGTCAACGTCTGTAGTATTTCGTCGACTGACTTCTCTTTAGGCTTCAGCGGAGCCACTAAACTTCGTAGAGTTTGATAAGTACGAGCTCCAATCACGCTTAATAGAATAGCTCTTTGTCTAGTCGCATCGTCTACGCCATTTGCTGTGAAGTATTGTTCTAACCTTTCTGCATAAAGTGGCCATTCATCCTTTGATTCGTCGAACTCCGCTATTTGTCCGAATACTGCCGCCATCCTCGTCGCCAGATGTCACAAGTAACTGCGTCCTTAGCACACGCTCAACTGGTCTTACTGTTTACTCAAGGCGATCTATTTCAAGAATGACTGGCTAGTCCTAAATGCCGATCAAATGACTGGACTCACACAACGCAATTTCCCCCATGTATATACTACACCCACCAACAAACAGAACAATGATCACGCACGTTACTTTATCACGTAAGGCGCGTCAAGGCTACGAGACTTGTAACATTTGGCTTGTTCCAGCACTTTGAAACAACCTGATCTACATTTGAAATGTGCATGTTTTCCCCCATTACGACAACAACCAGATGTCTAGAGAAGCTGCAGAAACAACCAGACATCTAGATTGTTGTGAGCTGGAAATCGGTGGCGAGCTGTTTCTTTTGTTGTACGTGAGGGTTTAGCACTTAGAACCAACGCCTAATCTAGCTACATTTGTAACGTTCATGTTTTCCCACATCTAATTTGTTTTGGCTTTGGGTTTACCTATGCCACGCCTAAAACCACCCATAGTGGCTCAGTACGACTTCAAAAGCTGCACAAACAATCAGATGCCTAGAGAAGTTGCACAAAGACGTCTACAGTGCAAAGGGGTTGTAACATTAGGCTTGTTCCATCAATAGTGTCATCTTCTGAAAGCCTAAAACATTGTAGGTGCATGAAATCGTGGTTGTTCACTGAAAATCAGTGCTGCTTCTTTTGTACCTATCTAACCGAAAGCTGGTTTTCGTATTTGCTCTATACTTTCGCTGTGCTTGGCGGGTTAATTGGTATTGTTTAAACCATTCTGTCGTAGCGCGACTAATTACCTTCAAGGTGCATACCGGCTAAGGGTTTGCACTTCTAGTGCTTCTTCATGATGGGGTGTATTAATTTCGACGAGTTTCCTTTGGCTTGGCATCAGCCCCTAGTGCGTTCCAAAAGATTATGAAGCAAGTTTTGAGAGGGCTTGAAGGAGTGACTGTATATTTGGACGACATAGTAATACATGGCCCAAGCAGAACATGACTGCCGTCTAGAGAAAACTCTAGAAAAAAAAGACTAGCAGACCGATCGAGTTTATGGGCTACAGAATCGATGCCAGTGGCTAAACCAATTCATTCAAAAATTGAAGCAATCATATACATTCCAATCCCAAAAAATACGAAGAGCTTGCATCATTTTTAAGACTTGTGGGATACTATTCTAGATTTATGGAGGATTATGCTGATATAACGACTTCCCTAAGACAACTTCTGAGGAAAGACATGCCTTGGGTCTGGACATCGACATGTAAAGAAGCAGAGAGAAATTGAAAAGAAAGATCATATCGCCACCTGTTTTGGCTCATTTTTCAATAGATGATGCAACATATGTCACGTGTGATGCTTCAGGAGTGGCAGTGGGGTCAGTGTTAACCGAGACTAAACAAGGCATCGAAAAACCGTTAGCGTTTGCCTCATGGGCGTTGACAGATCAAGAAAAGAAATACTTGGTGGGAGAAAGAGAGGCTCTGGCTTGTCTTTGGGCATGTGAAAGGTGGCACACATACTTGTATGGTCACCAATTTGTATTGTGAACAGACGGTCAGGCGTTAACGGTCCTACTGTCATCAGGAGGATCAGGCCATCGACCTCTTCCAATTCATAGATGGTTTGACCGTTTAAACCAGTATAATTTTGGAATGCAATATAGACCGGGCAAATAAAATTAGGTTGCAGATTTTCTTTCAAGGGCCTCTGGTGATTTGCATAATACGGAATGTGCTGTGGGCGGAGAAACGTTTCGGGTGGTTTGCCAATACTTGGACTCAGTAGTCACGCCAGGAGAGTTGAGACAAGAGTCAGAGAAAGATCCAATATTACAGAAAGTCAGAGAATATATAGTGAAGGGATGGCCACAAGATTTAACATGTAACCAACTCAGTAAATTCTACAATGTTTGGGATGAGGTTTCTGTTGGAATGATGTTTGTGTAGCACGAGGAAGTCGAGCGGTAATACCAACAAAATTGAGGAAAACTATGTTGGATTTGGCACATGAAGGACACTTAGGGATGGTAAGAATGAAACAAAGGTGTCGAGAAACAGTGTGGTAGCCTGGTATAGACCAGAATATTGAAGAGATGGTACGAGCATGTGTGAGAAGTGGAAAATCACTGCAACCTAGACCGGTGCCACTCCACCCAATACCAAGCCTTGGGAAAAGATTCAAATTGACATAGTTGGAGAATTACAAGGTGCACCGAACAATTATCGATATCTAATTGTGGTACATGATTTGAATTCAAAATGGCCAGAGATTTGTCCCATTAGTCATACTGAAACTAGTCGAATCATTGAATTTTTGGAAGACCTTTTTGTTCATTGGGGTTTGCCATCTACTATTGTCACAGATAACGGACCTCAATTGTTTCAGGACAATTTGAGTCATTTCTTGAAAGAAAGTTATTCAGCATATACGAACATCATTATACCATCCACAAGCAAACGGTGGAATAGAGAGGTTCAACCAAGTTGTGAAACAAGGTCTGAGAACACACTTGTTATAGAAGGCAGATCATTCCCTGAAGCAATCAGGCGGATATTGATAAATTACAGAGCAACACCTCATGCGTTGACAAGGCGATCACCAGCGGAAGTGATGATAAATAGGGGATTTTGTCTTCCTTTGCATACAATTTTACCACCACAAGTGAATGACAAGGATAGTGTAAATGGGGATATGGAGGAAGAGAATGCTACTTTGAGGGAAACAACAGAAGATACAACAACAAGGATTAGACAATAACAATGCAAACTAAAAGAGAGGGTGGATAGAGAACAGAATGCAAAGGAGTGTTCTTTGAAGGAGGGTGATTTGGTGAGAGTCCAATGTCCAGTAAGGAAAGCAAATTGCACCCCAGATTATCCAAGCCCTTGAAGGTGGTAGAAAATAGAGGACACGATACCTATTGTTTGAGTGATGGTGCTAGATGGCATGCGGACAGATTGGTATCAGTGCCAGCGACTACAACGGCAGATGGGGTAGAGGAGAACGATGAGTTGCCAGGAGAGGAGAGGACTACAAGAAGCACTGGCAGTGAGGCAACAGAGGGGGGGAGAACAGCTTTTTGCAAGACCATCAAGATTACAAAGTGCCCCAACATGGCATAAAGACTACAAGATGTTTGGCATACAATGATAGATGGTATACCCCTCTACATTGTGGTAGAGAGGGGAAGATTTGGTGTGGCTTCACAGATAGTATAGCGGTAGCATGCGTTAGCGGTCAGTCATTCACGGACCGGTATGAGTTGTCCTGTTTTGATTTATAATAACTAACAAAGTTGTGTTATATGTGTATGTTACACGCGTGGCTATCTCTACAAACATAACACTACTCCTACAGTTTGATACCATTACTCATAAAAAGCTCTCTTCTTAAAGTAGTGAGGTCTCTAAAATATGTTGTTCTGTGTTTATTGAAATTTGGATAATTGTCTAGAGCAGCTAAAATTTTTGTTAGTCCTGGCCTGGCTCCAGTATCACTTGCTACCAGAGACAAACTTGCTGCTAAGCATTGATGTTGAATTTAAGAGCTAGATTGCAATGTCACCTCAACTCAAAACGCTGTTTCTTTCTCTAAAGATGTATTGTTTCAACTGATTTGAAAATCTCTCAGAGCATCTGGGTGTGGACATAGCTGGAGATATGAATATTTTCGATTCATGTTAACTGCCCTGTCAGCATTCTTCTTTACAAAAGTACCTGCATGAATGCTAAGGGTCAACTGCCACGGTCGATATAGCACGTTTTCTGTCTGCATCAAGGGTGATAGCTTTGCTTAAGAAAACAAGGATGTTTGACCAACTGCTGTGGGAGAGGTTCTGCAAAGGGTTGTAGCAAAGGTTACATGCACTCAGCTTAAAAGTGACTATTCAAGTCATTTATCTCCAGTTCAGCATGATGTGGCCGTGGTGGGTGGAGCACAAATGCTAACTCATCATGTTCAACTTGCTCTTGAAGCCAATCCAGATTAGGCACTACTGAAAACTGACATGTCTAATGCCTTACTCTGTTAGGAGAGCACATCAGAAATATTGCCTCATGTCATGCGAATGTCTAAATGACAAAGTGATCTTATACATAGTATATCAGATGGGAGCTGAACCTGTTGTCATACATCTGAAAAAGGAGTGCATCAGGGAGATTTTGCTTTTGTAATACATCTACTTTTATCTAAAAGTGCAACAGCATCACAGCACTGTTTAATTGTTAGCTTATCTTGATGGCATTTTTGCTGGGTAAACCAGATGCCACTATCAAGGCTGTTTCCGCTTTAGTCAACTATTGGGCTGTTCATTTGTGATCAGAAGTGCAAACTCTACACACCCACTGCAGTGTTTTTCCCTAAAAAATTTCAATTACTAGTAGTACTTGTAGCCAAGCTCCTTATTTCAGAGCCAAGAAAAATTACCCAAACGTGAAACTGCTAACAATCTAGAAGACAGCAATTATTGTTGATTCAAGTTTAACCTAGTTGGACAAACAAGCAGCATTTATTGGTTGTCACAACTAATCTGGAACATGACTTTGGAAAGACAATGTCTATAAACCAGACTTGAAGCATTCAGTGCCATCTTTCTTAACTTGTATACCAAAATTTAAAAGCTTTCTCAAACTCAAAGTCTTGAAGTTTTGGCTCTTCTGTGATCAGCATCATCAAAGTCATCATCATTGAAGTCATCGCCATTGTCATTTTCCACATCGGTACTTCTGCAGTCATCTTCACTAGTTCGATGCTTACCATTATGCAGATAGTGTCCACTAGGTGCAGGACATAAACAGAGTATGTGCGATAGATCATCCTTCTAGTTCTTGGAGCTCCAATGCATTGCACTAATTGCCATTCTTTGTGTGCTGTAGCGACTGTGTTTGGAAAATTTGATCCAGAGGAAGACGTACACTGTACACTAAAACAGCTAGACAAATTGGCAAGGCGGCATTACCTTTTTATTGCCAGCGATTTCTACTTGTACCATTTTGCTATGTGACGATTGTTCAGCAGAAACACTGCCCAATGTGGTAGACTTGTCAGTTTCACGTCACCAACTATGGAACTATGGGTTTTTAGGAACTCCTGTGGGTAGTCCTACTTATGTTACCTCAAAGTGAGGATACATCTTTGTCAGCAAATTTATTATGTTCAGCATCGACAAGTTGGAATTATCCACAGTGTGAATGTTAGATACACATGATATTGCTATCTGCCAATAGAAGTCATGATCTAGCTAAAGATGACAAGCTTCCAGTACCGTTGGTTGTTTGGGCTGCTTCATGGTAAAGTGTAGTGGCCATGCCTGCGTTTCCACCCAAGGCGTAGCAGAGTGCTACACCTTGAGATCACTGGCAACAACCTTGTACTACAGTTTCTCATAATTAGAGGCAGAGCAATATTGGGATTCTAACTGCATGTATGCCACTGAATGGCGATCGTAAAGTATCCTTTAATAGTGGAAAGGAGATTTAGACCAGAAATCACAACTCTGTATTTTAATGAGCTAGGTGTTGAGAAGTGGTAATGGCCGTCCTAATTACGTGAAGACTGTTAATTGCTAGATAGCTGTTACAAGTCTAAGCAACAGTCTCAAGTGTTCTTTCTATGTAGCTAAAAATTAGTGCTGTCTTTATCATAGCTTCCTTTTCAAATCTGATCCAGAAGAGTGTGAACCAAGTACTTTCTACTTCTTACACATGCATTTTATATAGGTGTAGAAAGCAACTATCTATAACTTTGCTCTTTCCTACAGTCAAACTCGCCCTAGGAGCTACTCTTTTGTAGCAACCATCTGCCCCTAATGACCACTTTCTTGAGGTTTCTTATAATAATAATTATTATATTTCTCTATGCGGGACCTTGCAATGGCGGCGTCCATCTTTTGAATTTGGTCTGCCGTTTCCTTCGTTTTCTTGGCTTCTAGCAATATGTCCAGCAAGTTGGTTGAGGAAGCTGACAGTGATGATGATGAAGCGGATGATGGGGGAACGGATAGCTGCCAGCGTCGCGATCTCCTTTCTGCACTCACCTGTGAGTCAGAGTTGGAGAGTTGCTCTTGCCCCTTATGCCATTGTTCGTACGCCAACAGCAACTCCCTTTGGCAACATATTAATTTGGAACACGTCTCTCGCTCTCGTTTTCCATCCGTGTCTTTTTTGTCTGCTCACAAACGGCGTCTCTGTTCTGAATGTGGCTTCGCCTATTCTGCCCATTGGAAAGTTTGTCGACGGTCTCAAGGCCCTGGTCGCCCTAGATGTGGTGGTTTGATGGTAGATCCTCTTCTGTCTTCCTGGCTCTCCAGAATGGCGTCCACTCACGATCTGGCTAGCGCGCCTACAGATGTTACTTCACGTCATTCTGTAACTGGTGAATCAGCGTCTGGTGCTTCCTCGGGTTCTTCATCTTGTCCTTTCACTGATCAGATCAGCCATTTTGAAGACCCAGTTCTTGAAGCAATCGAGGCAGCATGCAGCCTCGCGTGTCCCGTTCACCTGGAGGCTGTCTTGTTTGAGTCTTTGATGCAAGAGGTTTCTCTGCTACAAGTCAAGACTACTGGTCATATTCCACGCTCTGTTCGTCCTGTTCTTGCGGAAGTTCTTGCCACAGAATTCAGGAATGCCACATACTATGGTTTATGGGGCTATGCTCGTCTTCACGTGTTGCCTAAAGCTGTTTTGAGATGCCCACCAAGAGGCGGACGGAAGAAATATGTTGTTGTCAAATCCTTGTTATTATCCCGTCTAGAACGGTGGACTTCTGGTGATATTCAGTCTCTTTGGTTTGAGGCTAGACTGGATGCTGATTGTAAACAGTCTTCTAATTGCAAGTCTTTGCCTGTAGATCACATTAATCGAAAATGGGCACTTGCTTATGCCAGAGAAGGTCGTTACAGAGATGCCATGCTGTGCCTTGGCTGTCTGGGTACATCCAGCCCTCATGACAGCAAGGTTCTTGAAGAAATCTATTAACGCCACCCTGAGCATGTCTGCCAACTGTTTCTGGTGATATCCCTCTTCACTATCTGTCAGTATGGATTCAGTTCTGGCTTTACTTCAAGCTTTTCCTCGTGCATCCAGCCCTGGTGCTTCTCAACTGAAGTCTCAGCATTTGTTTGATGCTATTCTTGGTACTACAAATCCTTCAGCCAAGCAGTGTTTGAACAACTTGACCTGTTTGGCAAATTTTCTTTTGTCTGGTCGTGCTGACCCTAGGATAGCCCCTTGGTTATGTGGAGCACGTCTCACTGCTCTATTGAAGAAGCATGGTAGTGTCCACCCTATAGCTGTCGGTGAGGTCCTACGTCGACTTGTCAGCCGTCTGTGCTGTCCTGCTGTGAAAGAGGACTTACCTGACACCTTTTTGTCTTATGGCCAGGTTGGTGTCAGTGTCCCAGGAGGTTTAGACGCTGCTGTGCACACACTATCAGCTTGTATTGCTCGATATGGATCTGATCCCAACTTGTGTTGTCTGAAAATTGATATGACAAATGCCTTTAACGAATGCTCTCGAGCTTCCTTTTTGAGTCGTCTACGTAAAGAGTTCCCAGCCTTATTTGGATGGTCCTCGTGGTGTTACCATTGTGAAGGCATGTTGCATTTTGGGAATTCTTGGATCAAGTCATCTGCAGGAGTGCAACAAGGGGATCCCCTTGATCCCCTACTATTCTCCCTCGTTCTTATGGAGTTTTTGGATGACCTGGGTCCATTGCCAGATTTGAAGCTGAAGTTATGGTATTTGGACGATGGCTCTTTCCTTGGCCAGCGGGCTTCAGTTGCTTGTCTCTTGGATGTCTTGTTATCAAAGGGTCCCTCCTTTGGTCTTCATATCAATTTGAACAAATGTGAGGTCTTTTGGCCCTCTGGAGATCAGAATTTCCCCAAATTTGCTACTGAAATTCAGCGCAGTGTTCAGGTTAATGGTGGTGTTGACTTCCTTGGTTGTCCTGTATATGGATCTTCCTCATATGTTACTGAATTTGTTTCCCAACGAGTGGACAAGATTTTGGATTGGCAGGATCGTTTGACAGCTTTAGAGGATCCTCAGGTGGAGCTTCATCTTCTCCGCAGCTGTTCGAGCCTTTGCAAGCTGAATCACATCATTAGAACGGTTCCTGGCTTCAAGATCAATGATGTATTGACGCAGTTTGACAGTGGTCTTCATCACAGTTTAGAGGCTTTATCCTCTTCTTCGGTCCCTGACCTTGCATGGAAACAGGCAACTCTTCCAGTTCGTTTGGGTGGTCTAGGGTTTCGTGAGGCCTCTAGATCTTCATCTGCAGCTTTCGTTGGCAGCTGCAACTGTTCTCAGCAGTTGTCTCTCCGTCTTCTTAACGACTCAGCGTTCATGCCGGTACATGAAGAAAATGATTGGACTCAGCATTCTTCCTTTTTCCCTGGTAAAGTGCAATGCCGGCAACATCTTGCAAGTCTTTTACCACCTACTAGTTCTGTCTCGTCCTCTGTTTCTTCTACACAACATTCCTTCCAGAAGGCTCTGGATTATGCTTTGAGATCCAGCATTAAAGTCAGCTTTGTTAGTCTGCGAGAACAGGCACGTTTCAATGCTGTTGCATATCCTCATGCGGGGGCTTGGTTGAGGGTAATCCCCAACTCAAGTCTAGGCCTGACCATGTCTCCACGTGAATTTGTGACTTCTATGCGTTTGCGTTTGGGAATTCCGGTTTTTCCAACACCCCCACACTCAGTCCGTTGTGTGTGCGGTCATGAATTGGACATTTTTGGTGACCATGCTCTTGGCTGTGGTCCTCTTCATATTAAGCGACATGATGCCTTATGTGACATCATCTTCCACTGGTTGCTCTCAGACAACTCCAATGTACGTCGAGAACAATGCTGTTCCTCTCATTCTATGACAAGACCAGGTGACGTTTTCCATCCCGACTTTTCCCTAGGCAAGGCTGCTTATTTCGACATTTCCATGAGGAATTCGTTCACTCCCTCTCACCTTATTAATGCTGCCATAAAAGCTGGTGCTGCTGCTGAGGCTGGGGAAGTGGACAAAGATGAACGCCATCTTGCCAATGTTTCAAGTTATGGCTGTTTGTTTTACCCTCTTGTGGTGGAATCATACGAAGTGTGGACTGCACATAGTCTGGAGGTGTTGAGATCAATTGTCAAGAAGTCTCTTCTATCATCTGGCTTGTCTCTGGGCCAAGCTTCCAGGCAATTTCACGAACAGTTATCTGTTTGTTTATGGCAGTATAATTCAAGACTGATTAGTGACCATCTACCTAATAATTATTATGACTTAGACTCTTTGTGCTTCCGTCCTTAGGGCGGATATGTGTTATCTGTGTTATCTGTATTATATAACAATACAATACATTATATTTCTCTTGCACTAGAACATATCTAGTGCAGTTCCTTCGTGGGCCAACAAACAAAACAGTTACTTTAAATATTCTTTTAAGGAAGTATATTGCCAAGCAAGAATGATTATGTCAGTCACTGATTTTATCCATGTGCATTACTCACTCAGTAACAGCCAGACATTTTACTAAACTGTTAGCAGAGTCTACGGCTCTCTTCATGAATAGAATCTGTTGTCTTCGTACTTTGACTGCGCATTTCTCAAACCATTCTGGTATTCTCTCTCTAATTGATTCACTCTGTGCCATTCCAATCCTCGTCTGATGCCTTTCCAATATGTGGTAATAATCAGTTTAATAACTGACACTTTATAATGTCCCATAGCTGAATTCTGTATGCAAGTAATAAGCGACCACACTTTGTCTGATGTGCAGTATCTACCCAATCTAGATATGATAGAATTAACAGCTCCATAACATTTCTTAATTTTTTCTTTATAGTCAGATATTGATCCGATGCGTGTAACTCAACACCAAATGACGTATTGATGAATGACATTTCAACTTACTATCTCCAAGTTTGAAGACAGGCTGACCGAATATATTTTTCTTCCTAACAAATACAATTGCAGAGCTTTTCTTGATGTTGAAGCTTAATTACATTTTAACTCACCATCCCCAAGTTTGAATACAGGCTGACCAATGAAGGTACAACAATAATACAGGCTGACCATTGAAGGTACAACAGCAATAAAGTTATGTCGTCTACATAGACCAGACATCAAAAAAGGACTGTGAAGACGAGCTTCTTCTCTAGACTTTCCAATGGAACTGAGATCGTCTAGGGACACATTGAATAGAATTGGTGACAAAACGCTATCTTGACTCCTGCTTGCAAATGGTTCCGAAAAGCTATTCTTTCATCTTATTTTAAGACTTTGATTTGCATGCCATGAATACAGCAGTTTTACAAAATAGGTTGGGCAACCTTAATCCAGCAATTTCTGAAACAATCTATAATAGCACTCTGTTGTGTGCTTTTGGACAGATTCAGTGCAGCAGAATGCATTGCCTGATTTCCATTATAGAGATAGTAACTCACGGAATCTTTAAGAACAAAGGAACAGTCTGAACAGCTATGCCATCTTTTAAAACTAAATTGCTGGCCTCTGGATCCCAGAACACTCTTGACCTATCTAAAAGAATACATTCCAGCACCTTGGAAACCACTGACGAAATGGCGAAACCACTGACGAAATGGCAATACCACGATAGTCATCCTTGCTTGTCATGTCCCCACGTTTGTCTTTGACAATTGGTACAATGTGTGATTCAGAAATTTGTGTTGTAAGAATATGATTAGCTTATTCATCCTATAGAAATGAGATTGGCCATAGTGACTAGCTGTCTAATGCTATTAGCATCCAATGGTTTTTCATCCCTTGGTCTCTAAGCCTTTCTTATATCGACTAGTGAGGACTAAATCATGGCAAATACCCAACAGCTGCTACATTTTTGTGAAGTCATCTACACCAGTGCATTCATCTTCACCAGCTCAATCATCCACCTTGGTACACTTGCTGACCAATGCAGGGGTGGGACACCAAAATATGGTTCCACAAATTGGCAGTGAATTTGAAAGTCTTGTTTCAGGTTCTCAGAGCAGTTCAAGCGCTACTAACTAGTAGCTGTTTGTAACTCAGAAAAAACTGCCGAGATACTGATAATTCATGAGGAGACTTCACGCATGAAGAAGGGCAAAAGAGCTTGCTTTGCTGTATTACTAAGTAGTGAGACTGAATGGAGATGAAACTAAGTAGATAGTAGGGTTCTTCACAGGATTTGGGATAGCATGGCGGAGGTGGATATGACTAGATCATGTCCATGTATCTTTAGGCCACCACATGGGTCACATCTCTACATTTGCACTTGTATGTACAATAGCCACAGTGCAAAGTACTCGCTAGGCTGATGTGTCTAGCTGGTCTTTTCTCCCTATAACAAAGATGTAGTGTAGATTTCTAGACCTCCTCTTTATGCGAGCAATTGCAGTTCAATCAGGGAGTTCGTGTTCTTCACTTGTGCACACCACAGTCAGTGTGGAGAAGGGTTTGGCACGCGAGGCTAATTTCTTTCATGTGTCACATAATACGTCCACACATGCATTAGGACATACGTTCATTGTATGCATATGGATAAATTTGGGTCAAATTTGTCACTTTATTCTGTATACTGCTTTCTCATGAACTCATGCCCAGTTCATGTAGACTTTCAGCTACCTTCTCGTAATGGACACATTCCTGTGTAGCCAACTGTGGATGTAATGCTCTCCCCACACAAAGAGAAGGGCTCTTGTAGCTTCTGCTGACTGTCCATCGCTTTGTTTCGTGCTTATTTTGCGACAAAACCTAGACTTACATTATGGGCATGGTGTTACGTGCTGCCATCAATTTACTATAAAGCACCTCTTCATGTGGTTTGAGTGACTGTGCATTGAATCCAGTGACTGGCAGAAGTGTTAGCATGCCTGTCACAAACATAGTGCGAAATAGCTTTTGACTCACTACCAGACATAATGTCCTGTTAATTTAAAATTTGCTGGACATTAAAGAATGTCTGGTCGGACATTAAAGATTGTCTGGTTGGACATAGCTAATTAATTATAATAAAGAGAATACTGCTAATTAGTCAGTTGGTTTTGGCACCCTCATCATCTTCGTCTGCTTATGCACCATAGCTGTAGAAGTTAAACGTATAATAGTTCAAAGAACACTCCGCTACGCTAATGGCCATCTACCTTGTTCAGTTCCTGTAATGGCTACAGATACAGGGGTTTCCCCAGGAATTAACAGCGTGGCATTTTATTAATATTAATTAGCCACCAAGCTCTTATCTTAAACAGAAGAAGTAACTTTAATTAATATATGATTGTCAGACAGTTATCAAGTAAGGATGTTTAGTCAGAAGTGCTAACTTAGACGTTTAACCTATTACAAACATAGTGATAATAAAGGTCTTGGAATGCTGTCAGAGTATGAACTTATCATGGGATGTAGTAGTCAGAGGTGATAAGAGATCTTGTACAGCTTACTATGCATACTAGTAGTCCTGTGAGTAAATACTGTGAAATTTTATATTGTTATTCCAGTTGAGTGGTTACACTCTGTAAATCGATCTGTTAGGGTATACTAAACAAGAATGATAAAGACCTCACACACAGTAAACAGTTACCTCAAATGAGGGTTGAAAATGAAAGCAAAAGTTACTTGACTACACAACACCTAATTATCTGCCCAAATCTACTTGACGGCAGACAAGCACCTAGTTATCGACAGGATTATGTGTACAAGGTCGCGTTGAGGAAATGCCAATTACAAAGCTGTGGGTGTGGTGAGCTGGGACTAATGTCAGGTCAACAAGCGACAGACTTGTAACCCTGTAGATAATTGGATGCTGCTCTGCCTTCAAGTAATTACGCTTTGGGCAGATAAAATTACGTGCTGTGCCATCGAGTAACTTTTGGCATTCCTTATCAACCATCATTTGAGATACAGTCATCACATCATTTGAGATACAGTTATCACCACAGCGCCATCACCACAGCGTGGCGCAGCGCCCAGGCAAACCCCTGCATCTACTTTGTACGCAACTATGGCTGAGTTTCCTATTCTGCCGCATGCAATAGACATGGTGTGACTCACAAGTATGGCGTGTGGCGTGTTCTTGTTTGCTGCATTTGTTGTGTACCAGAGCTGGTACACAACAGAGCCGTATGAAACCCTTGGAGACCCAGTGTGTGTTGTTGATATGTGGGCATGCACATATGGGATATGATCGCTAAGGTTTTGCCACATAAAATTACACGTATGACACATTGCTGTCGATAACCGCACCCTCCGGAAACAGCATTGGTTGACATGACACTGGGATGTTTGAGGATGTGGGTTGCATATCTGGGTTGCATCAGATCTGTGCATCTCTCTAGACAGCTCTGGGTTGCACGTACGGGCTTCGACACCTGACGCTATGCCACCGGACCAAATGTCTGGTAAAATCACAAATGGATGCACAAATGCTTTGTTTGGCCAGTAAATGTCCGATTTTTGGCTGTTATTTTGCACACTGAGGAATATGAAAACTTAGCACAACCACGCTATTGTATCGCTAGGGAGAAACCTGTAAAGCATATATTTGATTAATCATTTGTACGTTTTTGTGGTAATGTAGGAATGCTAAATCTCTATAGTATTAAGCTAATTAATTTGTTTCTAATAGGATCGTGTTGGGCGACCATCTGAGACAGGAATTATTGCATCTATTGATCCAGAGAGTAAACTGATTGCTTTAAGGCTTTATGATGGTCAGTTGAAGATCATTCAGTTGGAGCTGGATTCTGGACGAGACCTGCGGGCATATACAATACGGTAAGAGGAAGTAGGAAAAAGTCAGAGGAGATGCAGACAGGCAAACACATACATGTTGACAGATATTCTGGCAGGTTGATATTTGAATAGCGTTACTTGGAAATTAGGGTGTTTTAATTAACAAGGTTCTCCCCAGTGCTGGCTGAGAGGACACTAGAAAGTCAAAATGCTAGTTGGAATTTGGGACAGAGATGTTTGAGTCTTATCTGGTTCGTTGCTTCCAACTAGATTGATGATATCTTCAATGCCAGCTCTTGTAAACAGAATAACCTGGCTCTTATTGCTAACAGTTTATTACACCAGCGCTTCTATATTTTTGCTAGTTTGTTTATGCTAACTCCTCCCAGGGAAGCGTGATTGAGCTAGGGAAGGCTGGGCTTTCTAACCCTAACCCAAGCATTTACCAGTTAGTATCGATTATCATTTAGCTACACAGATTGATCAGCTAGGTTTACTTTTAATGTTGTTCTTTAATCTAATTGAATAACTACAGTTGGGTAGAATGTAATCTACAACGCACACGGAAAACTGCAAGACCATGAGCTCTAAATGATGTGTCTAGTGTGTTCTAGGACCGTCCTCAGACTCCTGTCAATGGTATTTAGGATTTCCTGAGAGAGTTGCAGTAGATGGAATATTCATGATTGTATCTTCTCTGGCGTGCATGTTTGCGAATGAAATCTAATGCCATAGTGATAAGGATGTTAAGGTTGGGGTCAATTAAATTTTAGCAACAAGCAAAAGTGGACATGCCTTTCACAATGAATTTTGTTTCATCAGCTGGCCAAAATACTGGGCCAGGGGAGAACACTGTTAATAGGTGCCAAACGGTGTTGCTATCTGTGTATGCGTTACAGTACACGAATGTGGGGTGTTCAGCATATTCTCTCATCATGAGCAGTATTGGAATCACAGCTATGTGACTCACGAGTAATCTGATGCTTGGTTAAATATAAGATGCAGCCAGTATGCAGTTGACATCATGGTCACGAGTGACCATGCTACACATCGTTACATTGTGAGTTTCTGCTTGCATTGGGAGGAGTCCATAGTAGGAGTATGGTGCAGTCAATTTTCTAAAATTGCACACCCTTTGGTGAGCTGGAGTGCTCGCCACACCTACACAAGATCTGGACTGTTGACAAGCAATGTCACAGCCACGAAAGGCACAAATATCGTCTAGAGTGCTGGACATCGACTACTGTAAATCGACAAAATTTTGTAAGCATCTAACTTTCGTAAATTTTGTAAGCAAACTCAGATGTACTAAAGTTATATGCATACTAATTTTGTCGCTCTCAGTTTTTAGCGACACTTCACATAGTACTAGTAGTATGTGTGACATGTTTCCTGCACGTGTCGCACGTGCCAGACAGACTGACACTTGTACATGTGAGGCAGGACACATGCCTCAGCAAAGCAGATATTTATGCATGGTGCTGTGGTTTTGACATGTTTGAACGTGGACACCTTGTGAGATAGTACACATGCTTAGCGCTTAGCAGATACTTATGCGTGGTGCTGTGGTTCTGATATTATGTTGATTTCGTATTGATGTTCTGCACAGAAAAGTGGCTATGGTCATGCTTATGAAAGTTGGCTGCTTGCAAAATGGCAAATTTGTACAGTTACGAAAGTTTTCCTCGTATGAAATTTTGTTGATTTACAGTACGTCTATGGCAGAGCACCGCAGTTTTTACTGCTTGAGGCACCAGGCTTCAGTTCTGAAGTAGAGCATACATTTGTGTAGAATGGGACTACTGTTGGGCAGACATTAATTTTGCCTGCTGAAGCTCAGTAACCATGCGTTAACATCATGCCTATGGATGATCATGGTGCACAGTGTTGCAGTGTGACTTTGGGTCTGAATTAGGGGGTTCAATGGGGTACTGTTAATTTTCTAATGTCGCACATCGTTTCAAGTGCCAGGCTAGACATCCATCAGTGGGACAGACACCATGTGGAGCGCTGGAGATCACTTGCATCCATACAAAGTGCTTGTTGGATGACTTGGAGTGCTAAGTTTTGTGTACATGTACTGCTTGAGGCACCAGGCTTCGGTCCTGAAGTAGAGCACGCATATAAGCTATAAGGCTGGACTTACTTACATACCAGGATCCATGTTTCCTCCAGAGTTCAGTCAGAACAGACCCAAATACTCGTCACGCAGGCAGATGCTAAGATGAAATACTATGACCTAAGGTGGCTGCCAATTGAGTGGGAACGCTTCTCAGTGTGTTTGACGAGGTGTGGACATACTGTTGGTAGCGGTCAATGTGCCAGTGACGTAGCATCCGAGTTAGCCGAGGAGGCATACCAGGTGCGACTGTTATTGCTACACCTATGCAGAAACTGTGAGTCATGTACATTGTCTTCTCAACATGTACTACAAACAGCAAAGAGCGCAGGCGAGCAGTGAAGGAGATGCGGTTAAGGTAAATATCAACAAATCGAAACACATGCTCACCTGTGGAGTTTTGATGAAATGCAAGAAGCGGTTTCGAGCATGAATTGCATACACAGAGTGCCCAGATGCTGATAGCATAACAGTATGGCCATGATAGAAGGGTCCATTTTAGAGCTGTAGGAAGACAATTGAAAAGCATCACTAGGTACTAGAACATTTGTGCATCACAGGTTAGAGTTCAAGAAGCATCTTGAGCCTGTGGCTGCCGACTTGATGCAACTTGATGCAGTGCAAGAAACCAAAAGACAAGTATGCAGGCTTGACCACATTGAGAAATGTTGTATGAGCTCATTTCTGATGCTTTATGACGTCTTTAGATTGAGAAAGACATCAAACAGTGATAGGCTAATGAGAAAGAGGAGCGTGTGTACCCTTTCTTTGGATGCTCCTGAGCACCAGTTAAAGACAGGGACAGGTGTTGATTGGATGCAGTAGGCCACTCTCTACGTGTTCCAAGCAAATTCCTGCCAGGTACACTTTGATGGTTGCTTAACTGACTGACTGTGCAATGAAAGCCAAAAAAAGTTTTATAAGCTGTATTTCAGAGTTGGGAAACAGAGTTGGGTGCCCCATAGCACTAAATTGGCAGTATTACTTGAGGCACATCTGAAACCTTTTGTGGGTGGAAACTGCCACCCCTTTCTGCATACAGTAGAAGGCATCGGAGTTCAGAGATTCTGGCATTTCAACTGTGGAGGCCCATAGTATCAGCTGTTGAAACCTCGTGACCTGTGAATGAGACGATGCATGAGCAATAACATTATCATTACTCAAGATATGGCATAGTCTGATGGCAAATGTACCTTTTGCTGGTGTCAAGAACTATTTCTGCAGTAGAGTCACAATAGCTGAAGAGCTGACAGCTGCTTTTTGCCATTGGTAAACAATTTTTTGTTGTCACAGTGGAAAGAGGTTCCTTGTGTTTCCACTGATCATTCCATATTAGAGGAGCTATGACAATAGTTACAAGATCATTTCAAGCTATGGGTTGGTTAAAGGGGAACTGCAACGGAAATATAACCTGATCTCAAAATGTAGGCTTTATCGTGAAACTTTGTGCTGCGCTACTTTCAGGCCAGCCGTCGCTTTGGTAGCGGAGAAAGCGCGTGTTATGTACGGAGCATGCGCCAGGCTAGCCTCGCAAGCCAAGTCTTCCTCTGTGCTCACTGTGTGACCTCACGTGCTGTTTGCCTGCTTGCACGTGAGCGGAGGTGCTTGAGCCGGAACTGCTCGCACGGAGAGAAGGCTTGGTTGAAAATTCATATGTCAGCTGATGACGTGCAGCAGCATGTTCATGTCATGAAACTTGACCTAAATACATTGTTTTCATTGGTCAGTGACCTGATACAATTATACTCACTGGAACCATTTAGCTACATCGACACGCGTATTGTTGTATTTAGCCCATGGGGTTGACTGTATTGCTAGCGTTTAATTAGCAGAGCACTTACAGGTAATTTCACACGCTGGTTACCCTGCGAAACGACATAGGCGCCTATAGTCTCTTTGCTGCAGTTACCCTGATGCGTAAGTTCTTACACCTGTCAAAGTAGTAGCGTTCTGCTTTACACATGTATCAACAGCGCATGGAGCAAGACTACAGAGCTGCAAAAATTGCCTGGTGAGGAAGTGATGTACTTACAGTTGTCCTTGTAGCGCGTGTACTTAGATGCTGCTGAGCAGGATCATTGAACATTATGAGGCTGCAGTTGATGCGTACTTTGTCCCAATGTCTGACGTTCTAGGACAACTTCAATGTCAGTTTGGTGGCCATGTAACTGGGAAAGAAGCATCCGCTCTCATCCATAGCAGTTTCCCCACTGCTCTAGAAAGTATATAATGAGAGGATGGTGTTACCTGGGTTTGAAATACAAAACGCGAACAACCCTGTTGGAGATTGCCTCGAGTGAGACTCAGACTGTACCTCAGCTGCAAAAAAATCCAGTCTGTCAGTGTCATCCCACACACACGTGCACATGTCCACACAAAGTCCACAACCTCTGTAGCAATGAATAAGAGCAAGCATGTAGCACCTACAACAGGTATGACATATCACTGAACGTGGTAACTACAAGTGAGCATTAGTGTCTTCAGAAATCAACTGGGACGACATGGCTGCAGTCCTTAGTCAGAGCTCAGCAATGCAAGTCAGCTTTAGGTCTCACCGCTGAGGAAGCAATTGGATGGTTTTCACTTGAAACCTTGAAAGAGGAAATGAAAATAGAAGCATCACACTTATATGAAATGTTTCTAGCTATAATACTCTCTGAAGTCAGATACAAAGACTTACCACAGGATGATAAGGATGCTGAGATTGGTGCTACTTCTTCCCATGCAATCCTCATGAAGCACAGGTCTCAGAAGGGCATGAGTGTGCCACTGATTGTGGCATTGATAATGATCAGCAGGGGCACCAACAAGCAAGTAACCCTGTTCATAAGAGACACTAGATCAGAATATTATATAATTCTGCCACATCTGTATTAACTAGGCAATATCTTGAGCATGCAGTAGCAAAGAAAACACCATTATGGAGCTATGTAAAAAAAACCGATCCTTTAGGTGTATGGCAATCTCAGCATCACAAAACATGTTGGTCACTAACGTCAAGGTAACAATGGCCGGCACATTTATTAGACACTCAACCTGTATTTTAGCTGCTACCAACTTTTCCAGATGCACAAACTCAAATGTAGGACATGGCTACAAGACTCAATGTACAGATTGATGACTTACCAACTGACTTTCCAAATCCAAGCCAGGTTTTTTATGCAACCATTTGTAGGCATAGCTGTCCATCCATTCCATTCCTGTAGTCAAAGTCACAAAAAGACCTAACAGATATAGACATCATGCCTTCAGCAGAAGACAATAGAAAAATCTACCAATCAGTTGTTGAATGTCATAAGATTTGTGGCTCATTGTTTCAAGCACCTTCATCATCTAGCGAGTGCCTGTCTCAGCAAAGTTCCTTTCAAACCACCTGGGAAAACACAAGTTTCTCCACTTGAAATACTCGACATTAATGGGGGAAGCACTGATGGCAACATAAGAATTCTCGAAAAATTTGCCCATGACATTTACAAGTCGGATGCAGCACCTGTGGTATCTCAGATCAAAGGGTGGTCTGTTATAGCAAAATTTGACAAATGCCGCACTGTTTGTAGGCCATTGTTGGAGACCTGTTGACATGTAAAAACATATGAGGAGCCAAACAATTATGACTGTCTGAACCTGCTGCGGTGGATAAGCTTTCGTGGGCAAAAGAAGTTCCAGGTACTGTTCCTTTTTTTAGTATAATCAATAGCCTATACACTTAATTAACTACCAACTGTCAATGCAGGAGACTTCCATTTTACATGGGAATGCTTTGGTCTGCCAACAGACATGCTCTGGGGTTCTCGCACTGCAGAAGGGTAGCTTTTTTCACCTAAAGGATGTGGTTCAACGAACATCTGCTTCTAAACTAACAAAGCCATTCAGACCAGCAGATGAGTTTTTGACCCATGTAAATTCAAAATCCATCAAGTAATAAGGGATATAGATGTAATGTCACTTTAACTATTTAAGGCATTTGAAGCTCACCTCCTTGCAGCAGTATGCCATCATTTTGGAATAGAAGATTGCCATGAACGTTCGCTCTTGACCATGACTCACCAGCATCCATTCAACTACAGTGGCTCAGGTCCAATGCAGAGGAAATTGTACATAAAATCAGCAAAGTGAAAGACGTGCCCTATCCCAATGATGAAGACACTGATGAGATATAGATTACCACAGAGCATTGCTTCATATGGGGTTTCTTTATGTTTATTTGAGAGAATCCATCCGACTTGAGAATGGGCCAGCAATTATCAGACTGTGGAGGTACTGGCTGCTGCATTTCTTTGGAGGGGGAAGAACAAACTACACCCATGAAGCTGCTAATCTCCTTGCCAATTTAGAAGCTGACTGGTCCCCAGAAACTGCCTACATCCACACTTACTGTCGTACTGTCAATATGCCAGATAAAGAAGGGTGTGGCAAACCAGTTGATCAACTCTTTGAACACTACAATTTGTAAGAAACCCTTGCTCCATTGCTGTGCTGCAGCCTCCGGCTAATCGTGTGTCTTCTTATAGGGTAGTAAAGAACACTCTGAGATCCAACAGTCACAACATGACCAAGAAGCACGTGGCTCTAATATCGAAATCCATGTTCATTCTTCTTGAGGCGTCCAGAACAGTAGATAGTCAACTGTCATCACCTCCAAGCGCTTCACATACGTTAAGATCTTCAGAGTCCGATCTTGAAGTGATGGTGAAAGTGATAAAAGAGAACAGAATGTGCAGCGAGGTTGCTGGGCAAAAACTTGACAAAACGACCTTTTACGATAGTCAAAGTGGAGCAAGGGTGGATGATGAACTATCTATAAGGCAAGTCACAACTGCAGCAGCAACTTACAGAACCCGAGGGATGGGTCATTGAGAGCCCGGATGACGCCCGGTATTTTAGATTGCTGTTGTTTGTATAGACTTAGTCTACAAGAGATGCTCTCTTTGCCGTTCCTTAGTGGAGTTCAAAAACGCTGGGTGTAGTTACTAAGCAGAGCAGGTGAACACAGAAGACAATCTTATTCGGTGGATACAGCGGAACGGTGCATCATGTCTACTAATAGTTGTTGGAAATGTTCTGTAATGGTTTGGTGTCAGCAGGGGGTTTTCTACGCTGTGGTTCGACTGGATCACACTCTTGAAAGGGTCCAAGGCAAGCTACAACGATTTCAAACAAAGAGACTGCATGTCCCTCTTTCACACCTTGGACCGTAGCAACGTCGTTGACAGACGTCAAGACACCATCATTCATGGCTAGTTGGTTAAGGAGCTGGTTTGTCAGTATGGTCTCAATACCAAGGAGACTTTGGCCACAGGCTTCCAGTTTCTTTAGTTGTTGTTGCCTCCATGCCGCTAGGGAAACTTTCATCCAATCTATGTCACTGTCACTGATCTACAACAAAGGTAACGTTAATTATAATTATGTTCTTGACGGAACATATTGAACCTTTTTCATTTTGAAAGTAAGATCACGTGAACGCTTTTTTGAGCCTTGTTCTGTCTCTGCCCTTGGAGTACACTAAAAGCTGATATTTGTTACATTCCAAAGCGGAGCAGTGGCTGCAGCATGGGTAGCAGCCTTGTGACAGCTTTTCGTTTGAGTCCAGCGCTTCTGTGATGGCCTTTCTAATACAGAGTCTTCTTGTTATCATTTCTTGAAGGGCCCTGTCCACTCTCTTCGCTTTCAGTTCTTGATCTCTACAGCAACGCTGCAGTGGCCTTTTTGCCATCTCTGTTTGCTCTTTCGAACATCTATTTGTAAATTAGTATACTGTGCTATAGCAAGTTGGGAAACTATCAGGACAGTATCACATACCTGGAACATCTGGGTTGTACTCTGTGGAATTCCAAAATGGATCACCAATCTGACATCTTTCACATCTATGCCCTGGAACACCAATCTTTTATGATATGTTAAAATACCATTTCTGGTGCATAATTTTTTCTACTTACCATTCCAAGCCCAATGGTTGCTACCACTACAGCTATGGTGTCATCCCTAAAGTCTGCCTCTGTTCTCCACCTAGTGTTTTTGTTGTTATGAATACCAACTCGTACGAGCCTAGACAGAAGCTGCCAGATTGCAGTGGCTGTGTCCTTGGTATTGACAAATATTATTGTTTTGCAACAAGTGTTACTGTCCAGCTTGTCAGTAACTGGCATCAAACTTTTCTATGGACAAGACCAAAGACATCTCCAGTGACAGTTCATGCACTTTTTATACCTTAGTACTGTTCTTCTTTTTAAGAGAAAATAGAACAGGTTTGGTCTGTTTAATGGTCTGTTGATTTGCACTGGCTCATGAAGTCCAACTCTCTCACTAATTGTTTTCATTGTTGCTCTGGTTGCAGTTGCTGTTAGGACCATGATATGGCACTCGAGGTGTACTCTCAAAAGATGCAATTTTGCAAACTGTTCTCTGAATGTGTCTTCCATACAGTAAACAGAAAGTTCGGTCGAACGGCAATTTTTAGTTTTCTCATATGTAATGCCATTTAGTAAATTTACCCCTTTGCTACACAGTGTGCTTCATCAATTGCTAGCAGACAGATATTGCTTGTGAAGGCCAATATGGGCTCAGTGCACATTCAGGAGAAAGAAACACTATACATGAATAGAATACAGTCAATGTAGGTACAATGGTATACCACTTGCAAAGAATGTTAATGGATATTCTTCTCACCAAATTGATATTGTGCTGCTTTCAAACTGCTCAATTCTAAATGCGTAAATTATGACGGCTCAACGTAGTGCGTGGCCCGAATTTGAAGATATCGCAACTTTTTAACCTGTATGCATCAGTGATGTATGAAACATCAAACAAGGAAACTAGGAACTGGACCTGTTCATTCATCAGTGCACTGAGAGGGCTGATAACTAGACAGCAAGCAGTCCTGCTCCATAATAAGGAGGCAGCTGATAGCACAGAGATTTTCCAGTGCTAGTTGTCATACGAACTACAACATCTTGTCCTTCCAAGGCAGCCTGAATCGCTTCAAGTTGGCCTTCACTGAAGTCTTGGTGCCCAAACACCTCTCTCTGAGCATCGCTTTTGCATGACCTGCGTCCACAGGCTGCCAACACGCCATAGTCACCTGGAAAGGCTCCTTCTTCTGGCAAAGTCAATTTACCGCGCTAACTGTTTCAGCCAATAACAGAACTGGCACGTGAGTGAATGGTTTGGTGTGTTTGTATCTGCTTCACGCACCATTACCTAGTTAGACGTTAAATGGTGGAGTATCTTATTGCATGACTCGTGTAAATGCATACTCATCGTAGTCATGTTAGGTGAAGCGTTAATCAAGTTAGGTCAAGTTTCGTGATGTGAACATGCCGCTGCAGGTCATCAGCTGAGGTTCGGATTTTTGACCAAGCCTTCTCTTCGTGTGAGCAATTCCCGGTTCAAGCACCTCCTCTCACTTACAAGCAGGGGAACAGTACGTGAGGTCGCGCAGTGAGCAGGGAGGAAGGCTTGGCTTGCGAGACTAGCGCCAGGCTGACATGTTATTGGCGCTAAGCTCCACCTACACCAAATGAATTGCCTTCCTACCTCAGTTATCTTGCCAGTAAACTACACGCAAACTAAACGGGAATGGCAACTATAGAGGGATCTTGTGTTCTAGGGCCTTAGAAGAGCTCTTTGTAACGAAAGTAGGATGCTAGACAGGGTTCTAGCCAGGTTTTCAGCAAAGCTTGGCCTAGGGCGGGGTTTCCTAAAAAGGGCGTGGTCTTTTGTAAGGGGTGTGGTTGTGACGTGTTGTGGTTTGTGAAAACGTAGTCCTAGTGAGTTTTTGTGACTTCCTCTGCTTATTAATATTCAACCTAGTCAGAATAACTTGGCTGTTTTTAGCTATGATGATCTTTGGGGAAAGAGAATTAGCTGTTTGCATATCAATATTTTTGTAAGGGACACGTATGTTTATATAGAAATGCCACATCCTCATTCAATTATTATGCTTCCCATTTAGTCACCATGCTTTGTAATAAGATCTGTTAAATAGCACAGTAAATAGCACACCTGCTAAGGCCATAATTAGCACTCTCTGTAAGAGGTCAAAGTGAACAATGAGTAGTGCAAACTTGTGTTTCTTATCCTTGTACTAAAAGTTTAGTGAACTCAGCCACTAATTCCAACTGGAATGTTTGTTCACATGGCGTGGCAGTCAATTCCAAAGCTTGGTGGGCATCTCATTTTGAGAAGTAAAGCGTGGCGGCTCGCCACCCCTTTGTATGCCTGGCTAGAACCCTGCTAGAGGTTGTTTTCTCTCGGAAGACTTGATCGTCTCCTCTCACAGAAGATAAAGCTAGCGCCATAAAAATCAACAGTAACTAGTGTCAGCCTTTGCACTATTGATCTATGAGGAGAAACACACAAGTTTCAAGTGTGTACTTGAATATGTATGTCATATATATATATATATATATATATATATATATATATATATATATATATCAAGGAGCGAAGACGTTCTCTTTGAAAGACCTGCATACGCGAACACGCCCCTTCTCGTTGTTCTCAAGTCTTACATCCATGTCAAATTTAGGTAGTAGTCCGGTGTTTACAGCTTTGGCTATCAGCATGGCTTCTAGACGCCTCAAGAGCTGAGATAGAGGATCGAGTATCTGGGAATGACGAAGGGGCAGTATGTTGCCATGGTCACGAGTCTATACACTGCAGGGTGTAAACAGCGTAGGTACTAAAGTACTAGCTACACCGTCTACATTATTGCTCTTGGGTAAAAGTCTAAAGCTCCATTCTGAACCTGTAACACTTTATCCAGTCGCTGTTTGAAAGGGGCGTGTCTGCTTAATCAGATTTCTTCAAGAGAACCTCATATTTGAACCCCCTGAGTGTTTCTCTTCATAGAATAATGGCCTGACGCTAATTATCGTTGAGTTTTATTGCACTAGCCTCATCTTCTGTGAGAGGAGAGGGTCAAGTCTGCTGGGAGAAAACGACGTCTAGCATCCTACTTTCATTACATAGAGCTCTTCTAAGGCCTTAGAACACAAGATCCATCTATAGTTACCATTTCCGTTTAGTTTTGTGTAGTTTACTGGCAAGATAACTGAGCTACACAAGAAGTTCATTTGGTGTAGGCGGAGCTCAGTGCCAATGACGTAACAGCCTGGCACATGCTTCGTACGTAACCCGCGTTTTCTCCGCTACAAAAGCAACTGTTTGCCTGAAGTAGCGCAGCATGAAGTTTCACGATAAAGGCTACATTTTGAGATCAGGTTGTATTTCCGTTGGAGTTCCCCTTTAAACGTTGTGGACGTAGCCAGCCACTTGACAGCCAGGCACTGTCTTTGAAAGCATCATAGCCCATAACCAAAGTGTCAGTGAACAGGTTTATATCAAGCGGGCTCAACCAGTTTGAATCAAAGAAGAACAAGTGACTATTCCATGTAGGTGGGAAGCTGTCTGACTATTTCAGTTTGAGTTTAGACTACTGGTTGAGAGTCAGACGTTGTGGCAACCTTGATTTTGTGTCGAGGACTATGAGGCATCAAATGAAGAAATGACCTTGCAGAGGCTGCCGTACATGCAAAGTTTATTGTGCCTATCAGAGACAGTATATGTGCTTGTATAGCATCTCTGATGGTCCACCCAGTTTTGCACTTTAGTGTGCAAACCTTATAGCTTTTCTGGTGGGAGGCAAATCTCCTAACATACGATATCCGAATTGATGCCTATGAACGTCATCAACACTGGATCACTGACTTTCCCTTAGCACCTGGGCGCCCAATTGTTCTAGACATTTTGAGAATGGTTTCTAACACATTGCAACATTCTTTTGTAGTGGGGACTGCTTTGGAAAATCTTTCAAAGTAGTGCGAAACTGTCAAAACACTGTATTTGTTTAACTCTGGAATTTAATCATAAATGTCGTCCAGAGTGCAAAATATGACTCCGCGGAGCATGGACATAATATCCTGTTATCATTATATCTGACTGGACATAAGCACACATTGGACTTAGCATACGTTTGGCCAGACATCTAGTGATTTGTTTCAAGATGTTTTTGATTGAGATTTTAAGACCTTTAGTGTACTTTTATTTTCTCTTATGCCTTTTATGCTGTAGCTAACTACAAGATGTACTGTAATAGCAGAAATTAACATTCCTTTGTAGCACTTCGCAGATCAGTGTTAAATGCAGAATTGTTCTACTTACCTAACATGATCCTAGCAGAAACTTGTCTTTTACTCCTCTTATCACAGAGAAGCCAAAGCTGCCAAGTTGACGGTACGAATACTTACCAAGTAGAAAAGGAATGATTGGAAAGTTTGTACTGTACACATGTGCTCAGCTGTTGTCTAGTCGAGAGCTATGATATGCTTAGCTAAAGATGACATGTGCATGCCAATCGTTTCATTCCGTACAGCTGTGCTTAGCTGTTAAACATCTTGCAGAGCTGTGAAACCTATAAGGGAGATCTGCAAAATGCAAAGTGGAAGACATCACATGTATACAAACAGGTAGCTGGGCAAGCAGGTCTGCCTACCTGCCTGTGTGTGTGACAATTCAGGGATGGGTGGCTTACAAATTTGGATTTATTCTTACTTGATAAGAAGAATGAAACAATTCTACAAAACATACTGGTGATTGTTTCACACAGACTTTTGTGAATGCTAAACAGTTCTATAACATAGACCAAGTCCAAGTCTTACACTTCAATTATGTCAGTTTGAAGAACATTTACATTTGTCTAGAGCTTTTTTACGAATTGTTGACAGGGTTACAGAAATCAGTATATTCTACTTGGACACGTCTGCACAAGTCATTGCTATTATACTAAGAAATCACCTTTGGAAGTTACAATTTATGCTATTTTGGATGCTCTTAGTACCATATTGCATACATGTATACATGATATTAAGAGTGCAGAGCATAGCTTTATCAGCAAGTGAACTGACTTGTTGGCTTTCAATGTGTGAAGACAAGAAACTGACATAACAGATGATACCTGATAACATCACAGCTGTTAGTGTTTTACAGGTTTTGTTGTTATAGGCTTCCAGAGCTGCATGCAGTGGACGTTGGTTTCTTAGATGGCTGCCCTGTGCCAACATTAGCTCTGATATACCAAGTGAGATTAATGCCTGCCTGCCTTTAGTTGACGTATTTGTCTTTTTGCATTTGTTATTCCACTTGCTTGCTTTCTGCTTATTTTCTTGTGTGTGTGTGTGTGTGTGTGTGTGTGTGTGTGTGTGTGTGTGTGTGTGTGTGTGTGTGTGTGTGTGTGTGTATTATGGCTGATTAAAAGTGTTTATGCGTGTGTGTGTTTGTACATGCATGCGTGTACGTGTGTGTGTGTGTGAGTGTGTGCATGCATGTGTGCTCTTAATATTTGTTTCAATAACATCTATAACTTTGTCTACTTTAGGATTAGGGACTTTATGGATTTGTCATTTTTAGACTTTCTTATCTACCCACTTTAATTAAAAGTTTGGTGGGAAACAGTTGCTTACAAAAAATTATCTTTCTGTGTGAAAGGGCCAGATATCTAGCAAGTTGTCAAATCATAAAGACTTACCTATCCAGCTTAAACTTGACTTGTAGTTTATGCACAGCAATTGTACGCAGCTAATAAACAATTCTAAGAAGACTAGTTGGTGAATGTTGTTGAATGGAGTAGAAGGCTTGGTCTGTGAAAGTTAATAATACTGTCTATGTGTATGGAATTGTTGCTGTTAATTAAGCCAGTCTTCACAGAAGTCGCTGCTTTCAAGTGTGCTAATAAGGATGTAACAGACAGTAGTATGCTGAGTATTGGTCTTTTCACACTACACTCCAAAGTGCATTGAATGTGCATTGGTGTTTTCACACCTAATGCGCATTGGCTGTCAAATTGCATTTATCGTAATACGGATTTGCTCAAACGACGTACGGAGGTGGTTTGAAGTAGATTCAATGCGCATTGGCGGCTATACGTGGCACCACGCTATCCACATAGCTCTTCATGTCAGTAGGCAGCAGTAGATCTATGTTCCCTCTCTATTCTGTGCTTATGGCATAGATGGACGTAATGTAACCAAAGATAGAGAACAATCTTGGTGAAGAGACTGGCAGCCATGATGATCACAGGTTCTAATGCATGTTTATGACAATTACATGGTTTGCGCTTTTCTAGTGTGAAATATGTTAATGCGCATTGAATGCACAACCAATTCACATCTGCTGCGAAATGGATTGAATGAGGTTTGATGTGTTTCAAGTGTGAAATGGCTATATGATTGCTTTACATTTTGGCTATAACGGTGATGGTACTACAGAGAAACTTAATGAAGATATTGTGGTTTGTCTGAATGGTAGTGATATTACTAATCGTACCCTGTGTCAAATGAATATGTAAATCATGGAAGAAGAAATGATATCAGGCACGTAACTCGTAGCTATCAGATGGTTGCATTAATTAATGTAACATTTTAGGTTCTACAATGTATTTTTTACCTAGAGGTGATTTTAGTGTGGAGTTTGTGTGGTTTTATCAAGACTGGGAGATATCACTAATGTTGTAATAGAACTTCATTTGAAATATGGAAATTAATGTCACGGTATCGCTTTTTTGAGATAGGAGATGCAGTTCAGAACAGTTTTGGCTAACTGAAAGTATATGGTTACTGAGATAGCTAGTTTTTTGTATCAAACTTGTTTATGCTTCTCTTTGCTAAAGTCTTGAAGAAACTTTATTTGACGTCACATTTTATCTGATACAACAATTTTCCTTACGGGTGACAGGCATTTGCAGGTTATTTTGAGGCAGTTTTTCAGTAGCAACAGGATTGAGTCTGCTTGGACTCTTGCTTGCCATGCTGAACTAATGTCGAATTGAAGCTGGGTACTTTGAAATGGTTGGAAACAGGAGCGGCAGAGTGTATTGCGTGTTGGGGGTGAATTAGAAAGTATGAAAGCAGCACTACAATCTGCACATGACCTACCATACATAAGAAACATTGGTGGGAATTTATTTTGGCAATTTGCTAAGAAATTGATGGAAAAAGCACATTGGCGGATTCTATTTTGGCAGTAGGACATAGTTGTTAGATAATGCTAGGTGTACGATATTCCCACCTACTAGTTCTAATAAGTACCCGCGTCATGGAGAAGTTTGCAATTGACAAGCAGCATGCATTCATGGCCATCACATTCCATAGCGTACTGGTCTTTAGCGATAGCTTCACGGCCTCATTTTTATGTCTAGCCTCCTTGCTAGACAGGGTATATGCACAACATATGGCAAGCAGGGGATACCATCTTGTGGCCTCATCCACGTGATGTACATTGCCACATCGCAACATAGTCTTGCATCGCCAGACCATCTCTGCCATCATCACCGGAAATATGATGGCAGAGATGGTCTGGCTATGTAAAACTAATTGCACCAGATGCCTAATTCATGTGGGTGATGACGTCAACATATTCCAGTGACTAAATTAATAACGGATTTTATATTGGCGCTCATTGAAAAATTTGCCAATCTGCCAAAATAAGTCCTCACCAATATTTCATTTTATATGGTATAATCAAATAGACAGTCACTTCTATCATACTTTATAGCGCCTAATTTTGTGAGTAAACTAACATCTTCCCAAATCTATATATAGCATTACTATCAACAGTTAATGGAAATCGTTTATTTGATAAGATTTTGCGAACATGAAGCATAAGGCAGTTACTAGTATTCAGTTTTTCTGTGTCATGCTACTCTGTTAGACAGTCTTCAAGCAATGTAAATAAGAAAAATTTTCTCTCTGACACAGATGCAACAGTTTGTGTACTTTTGACAGTAGTTCTTTATATATACTAGTACAGTAGTTTAACGCCACACAAATAGTAGGTATGCTGTCACCGTCTTGACGTGAGGAGATGCCTTTCGTATATTGTTAAATAGAAGCCTCAGCTGCACCCCAAAACGTTCCATGGCAACAGTGTTCTTGTAGCACAAAGAACAAATTTCTTTCTATTTTTTCTCGTACGTATCCCATTGGCTGTTTTTAACAAGTGTGCTTCTAACCAGCTTCACTTTTCTTGTCGCTAAACCTGTCATCTAGCTCTTCAGTCAAAGTAAATCACACGCATAAATTATGAATTGTCGGGAAGTGTTGGAAATATGACTTCAGAGTTTATGCTAACATTGGTATTGATATTGCTTCTCTTCCAGTCCCCAGTTGAGGGAGCCCGAGTCACCTCACCCCCTCACCCCTCTGCCGCCCCTAGCTGCAAAGATATCTTTCAGAGACAAGCAATGCTAACAGATTTTTATTAGTAGACTTCTCCCCCCTCCCCCGCTCTGCCACTTCTAGCTGCAAACATATCTTTCAGATACAAGCAATGCTAACAGATTTTTATTAGTAGACTTGCACAAAGTTATTTCCTTTAGGCAAGCAATTGCTATTGCTTGTGATGCACTGTTTTCTAGTCTGGTTTCCTAACTCTTAGACCACAATGGTAATAAACTTACTATTTAAAAGGTGTAAATATTGAGAGTGAGAACGTATTCAACTGGAGAGAAACACTGAGTTATTTGATGAAGACCGATGTTAATGATAAGCCAGTTGTTATTTAATCATGATTGGCTACTTTGTTACGTACTCTATTTTGCTGGCAATTTTTCTTGATTGAACCATATCATTGACACCATGAGCTCATCACGTGCACAACAAACAAGAATGTCGAGAAAACAATCCGTGTAATGTGCTTCTTCTCTTGCTGGCTAGCTCGGAATAGTCTCGAACTGTACTTAACACCGTCTGCCGACTGCTTCTTCCACCAACCGCAAACAGGATAGAAGCCGATTCTAATGCTCTTACAAATTTGTCTCAATTCCTCTTGACAACGCCGGAAGGGTGGTGAACAATATACCGCCAACTGGGTGTTATTCCACACCACCAGTCACTTTGCTTCCTCTCACCCTAGAGCCTGTGTTTAAACCAATCAGCACAGTATAGACGTTATTCGAAGTCGTTAAATCACGAGAGAAGAAGAGAGTGCATGGATCACTTTTTTTTGTTGTGCACATGATCAGTTTGTATTATCAATGATATGGCCCAATGAGCAGAGACTGTCGGCAAAATAGCATACATAAGAAAGTAGCTGGTCAAGGCTAAATAACCACTATTAGTCTATGTAATGATAATCTTGTATTGTCATACTTATAGACTGTTGTAAGGGTTGTTGCAACTAGTCAAGCCAGTGGTGTAAGGATATGAGGAAGTTCATGATTACTATGACAAACAGCATAGCAAACACGCCATCTGCAAAGGAGTCCATAGTTCATGTATCTTAGCACTTACTACACTGTACTAACCAATGTTTCTTGTTGTGGCAATGTTTGAAAGTTTGCCTGTTGCCGTGCTGCTATATTACACTATGTGTATATTAGAACTTGTGTTTATGTAGGTCAGATGGCATATCACTGATATGTACATGCTTGTTAGAAATTAATAATGGGAATGAAGTCAAAATAACAGGCAGTTGCTAATCTCCTGGCGGGTGTTTTGATACTAAATTGATAGGTTGGACAGTTTTTGCAATTTTATTGTCAGAATTATTGCTTCAGCATTAGAGGAGGACATTATACATATGCTATAGCTTCCAGCTATGAATTTGCTCAATAGACTGAGACCAAAGTAGGATGAGTCGCTGATGCTTTGAAACATTTCAGTTTTATTGTCCTTCAGCAATTGTACATTATGGTGTTGCTGTAGGTACACACTGCCAGTTTGGTGTTTATAATTATTATGTGTTAACATGTGCTAGGTAGTTGGTTAGGCATTAAAATCCTTCGGGTGAAACGTAGCAACTCGAATATATTTGGGAATGCTGAAAACACTAGAGGCAACTCTTGTTGATTTTTGTGTAAGCAAGGAGACATTCTTATGCTGTTAAGATTTGCATGAAATTTTTAAGAGGCATGATCAACTGTGGAGCAGTCTTGTGCATAGTATAATTTCTGAATATTTGTATTTTTACAGAATGTGAATGGTCGTCATCTGAAGGCATATGAGCTGATGATGAAAGATCGAGACCTTGGGAAAGATATCTGGAGCTCTAGAGCTGTGGAATCTGAAGCTACCATGTTGATACCAGGTAGCTACAATTTTTTGTTGTTGAGATTTACCATGTGGTATTGTGCTTTTGCACTTAGCCTTTTTTGTGTGGTGAATGTGTTGTTGGGTGTGTTGGGTGTACTGTACTGTTTGGAATGTGCACACGTAATGTACACACAGCATTAATGAGAGGTCACAGCTGTTTGTTTATTGTAGTTCCTAAACCTCTTGGTGGGGCATTGGTTATCGGTCAAGAGTCAATCACTTACTACACCGAAAAGAGACACATTCCTATTGCTCCGCCAGAGTTTATGGTGAGAAAGTTTAACAGCTATGGCAATGTTGTACAGTTAGACGTCGTTACTCTGACAGCCAATGATCCAATACCTTCACGTTCTGCCAAAGGTACACGTGAAACCAATTTACATGGGTCACTCTTTTATTTGTTACTAATAATCAGATAGTTGCATTAGTCGAACAGAAGCCAGCAAGACAAACGTGGTCATAATAACGACCAATGCTGACTGCACGTTGAGATTTGTGATGAAGGAAGCTTAACTTTGGTGTTGTTTGCCTAGAATTCGAATGGGACATGTCCAATTGTGCATGTGAAACATCTCCCTGTATGTCGCTGCTTGCAATTGGACAAATGACGTCTTAGTTTGACGACACCCTGAAAAATAAGAGACTATCTTGCCAGCACTTATACTGCTATTTTGCTGCCTGCAAGCTCGATCCGTCAGTTGCTCAAGTTCAAGAGTCCTCTAATCCTGTTGATGACATGGACTTCTCGCGAATGTAGTACTGTTGCACTCTGTAGTTTGCCATTCTTGAACATGAAAACCTTTGCAAATTCCTACTATGGGTCTTAGCTATGCAGGCTTGTTTGTTTCGTGCATCAATATCCATGTGTACGCCATTTCTACTGCATTGGGCATGTGCATAAATGTACATTTTCTAAAGCATATGTTAGCTTCAACCCCTCCCTCCAGTGTTTATATGCTCGTCAAACTCTAGGCAATTACAGACGCCTTAGAAGGAAAATGGTGCCTAAATTCATAATACTGCACAACAATTCACTAGTCACTTAAACAGTTTGTTTTATGATTAGCAGATATGTAATCAGTACGTTTACTGTACCTTGCATGTGCTGGTGCTACACATGATGCCTTAAGGTTTGAATTGCAAAGGAAACGAGTGTGGTGCTGTGCTTCCTCCCATTTATATGTTAGAGAATTCTTATAGTAACAATAGTTGTCAGTCTATTCTCGTAATGTACCTATTGTTAAATCTTAGGAGTTGAAACGTACATCAGAGGTTTAATAATGATCTTTCTGTTTCAACAGTCATGTCCAGTTGTTACATATGGCAGAGTGGATGCTGATGGATCACGGTATCTTTTAGGAGACATGCAAGGTAGACTATATATGCTTCTGCTGGATAAAGATGAACAAATGGAGGGCACAGTGCAAGTTAGAGAGCTGAAGATCTCTGTGGTTGGAGAGGTTAGTTGAATTCTAACTGTTTAGTATTAGTGTTACTGTTACTGTTTTTTGTAAATGTTGAATGCTTGCTTGCTTTTGAAATATGATTAGTTGATTGAAATCAGTTTCTTGAGTTGTGGTAAATTTTGTTGAGGGAATATTGAAAAGGGATTTTTACGAAAATGCAAGGTACACTTTGGTGATAGTTCTAACTGCTCTGATTGTATTAGCATCTTTTTTTGTTAATTGGAGTGAGCCTTGGTGAGACCCTTCCTGTGTGTACTGTACTGTGTTGAGATGTGTGTGATGGTACGACCGGCCGAAAATGACTTTGATTTGAGCCAATCACAGACATGATGGTTTGTGATGTTACAGTGCAGGTTTAAGTGTAATAGCTGTACAGCTCTCCAGGTTGCTGTGCGCCATTCCCATGGAACTATTAAGAGAATTTGAAAACAGGCTTGAGCTCCTAGAGATGGCTTGACAACAGACTGCGGCCAAGATGCAACTAAATGTGAGAACACGTTGCTTTTACAAAGAAATTTACATTAGCGCTACATTTAGCTACTACGCTGTCATGTTGTCCGTGATGTCCATGCAAACACGCATTCAGTCTGACTGTGACTATGAATTAATTGTAGCTTGATTTGAAGCGGCTAAACTTTAATACACACGTAAATTTCTTTGTTAGAGTATGTACACTGTGAGCAATCACGCCAATCTAAACTAACGCAAAGTGATGTGCGTTTTGTGTTGCAGAGGTGTACTAATCAGTTGTGTTTGTCTACATCTAAACTCGAATTTCTTCTATACAAAACCCTTTTACCAATCACTGTTTCGTGTCTTTTCTCGGCTTGCCCCAACAATGTTTTTTTTCATTTTAACTAGTAAAAATCTTTCTGGACGGAGCTACAAATTATGCCTTCAAATTGGGGCACGTTACCTGGAGAGACGATGATTTTTAATGTCATGGCTCTGGTTTTGAAGTGTAGTGTGATGACACTAAGGACAGTTCCAGTTAGGAATACTTTATACAATGTGATTCAGACTCAGAGGCAGGCTGTAGATATCTGTGCACATGTTAGACTTGGACTGCATAAGATGGGAAGATTCTGTAATTGATGGTTTGTCAGCTGCTGTTTTAGTAGATCTTGGTTTCTAAAAGGCAAGTGATAAAAGGGCACACCACATTTGCAGTCTTGTTCTTGTTCTTGTTGTTAGAATCAAATGCAGTAATGTATGGCAACACTTATTAGAAAGGAAGTAATTTGTATGCTATCGTCACTCTAGTGACATGCCCCAAGTTGGAAGCTTAATTTCTTCGTCCAGAAAGTATTGTACGTATAAGGAGGTTATATACTAAGAAGCTACTAATAGAATCAGGGCAGTTAGCACTAATATTAGAATTTTGCTTGTATTTACTGATACGTGAAATGCTACACAGTAGGTATAGTAGTGAAGATGGTCACGTGACATACGACCGTACGTACAACCTGCTAGGCAACTGTGTAACACGTGACCAGATAAATGCCTTGTATGTTCAATATGATGGACGTGAATTAAGCTGCATATGTATAGCTATGGCAATGGAGGGTTTGCACTGTAGTGCTTCTTCATTTGGTGGTAGTTTCTTTTAAGATATGACAATTTTGGTTAGTCTTTAAGACATAAAACTTAGTAATGTAATTTTCCAATTAGAAAATGATGAATAAGGCTTTAAGAGTGTTTTTGCTTTTGTGGATGCACTAAGTTTGGTTTTCACAATGCACTGGGCAGGTAACTTAGCCTGGTTTGGCTAATTGAATCGCTTATGTTGATGTTTTGACTGTATGCTGTTGTTACTGAATGGAGTATAGCTATTTGTTTGTACTTGTTGCTGTGTGGTGTCTTGATGTGATGGAATGGCAATAGACAGTTGTATCACTTATAGTTGCTTCAGTTTTTATGATCTTCAAATTTAGTTAATTAAACCATACTGTAAATCAATAAATTTTTGTAAGCCATTTAGTTCTGTAAAATTCTTAAATTGCAAAGAATTTAGTAACTTTTGTAACCCATATATATCCATGCACGTACAGTGCTGTCTGAATTATCGTCTTCATTGTTTGCGTTGGGCAGAAATGGCTTTCTCAGCTCAGGGTAGTGTCCTGTCAATGAATTGGCATTTGCAAGCCAAGAAATCAGAGACATGATGAGAATGAAGTAGGCACATCACAGGCCTACCTGGATGTTGATTGAGCCTTGTCACTTCCACGCATGTCATGTGTTCAAGACGCATGAGGAAACTTTACGAACATTTGCTTACGAAGTAGAGTTTGCAGCAGTTTACAGACATTTGTAGTAACAAACATGTATTGATTTACAGTAGTCAGGTAATTTTTTATTAAACTGCTTGATACTGTATTTGCTCATTTGAATTATTAATTGATGGCTTAATTGTCTAATTGATATGAATGAATGAATTAATTATTAATTGATATATTGATAGGGAAGTAAACTTTTGTTTATTGGTAAGTACTCTATGAATGTTTTACAGGTTGTTGTTGCCAGATGTCTGACTTATTTAGACAATGGTGTTGTGTTTGTTGGCTCAACATATGGAGATTCTAATGTCGTGAAGGTTCTGCTTTGTAATCATGATTTGCATTCTTCTGGAACTACTGAAGTGTTTGTGATTTGGTTAGCTCATGCCAGAATGTGATGAGAATGGATCTTACATTCATGTTTTGGAAGTTTTTACAAACTTAGGTCCTATTGTTGACATGGTGGTAGTTGATTTGGATAGACAAGGCCAAGGCCAGGTGAGATGACCTGACTGTAGCAATGTTCTGACATAGTGCATCGTAGTGTGTTATGTGTAAGTCTGTTTTTTTGTTCACCTGTTTGTGGTGTCTGTTCTTGTGTTTTTGTCTTTGTCTGTCTGTCTGTTTATCCATATATGCTTGATGAAACGTAATTACTGTTTGAGTTTACCTAGAGATTACATGGAAAGCAAATGCTTTTTAAGGAGTGAACAAGACAGTCAATTATTCTAACGAGCAATGCATATGTAGTCTAGTTGCTGCGGGGCTCTTTGTTCAAAGAAAAGTTTATTTATTGATCAGAGGAGTTACATTGCTGTAGTTGAATGGCAATACATTGTCTTCGATGAATCGTAAAATCTGCAGATTTGCGTCTTTTATACTTGTGCTACAGTTTTGATAGTTTGTTCAATAAGCTGATGCCTTATTTCTCTATCTACCGAAATGTTTAATTACTAGAGGAATGAATAGAGAAGCATTATACAGTGCTACACCCTCGGCTTGTGTACATGCATACCACATGGCGCTAAGGCATGTGAAGCAAGAGGCACAGAACGCTCATGCATTTGACACCGTTGAAAATCCCTGCACGTAGGGTTATTACGTCTACCATATCCGTCTAACCGCAATTTTGGTTGTTGTAATAAGGTGACCCCAGAGCTGCCAGAGCCAAAACAAAACATTAATGTTGGAATACATGCACCTGCACATGTAGATTAGGCATCTGTTTGCTCTGACTTTGGATACCATAACAAAAAGAATAGAGTCGCACTAGCGTACTTACAGGTCAGCCACTTCGTCCGACAAGCAGACGCTGTCATGGACAATGTACTTTCCCATTCGCAAATTCCCGTCAGGCACCACATTTCTGTTGTGATTTTTGCAACAACACAATTTTGTTGGTGGGAAAACATACACGTGCAAATGTAGACTGTAGGCGTTGTTTCTATGTGCTAAACCCATAAAGCAAAGGAATAAACACCATCTACAGGCCGGACGCCCGATGGCTGAATTCTTGTAGCAGCTACACCAAACAAAGAGAGGTGGAGCCTCATGTTGACATCACATTCGTCTATTGGTCAGTAATGACACCACTTCTCGTCTATTGGCGGGAATAGCTTCATTTGCATCTGTGCTAATCGAGTATAAATACGGTCAGTCGGTCATTGAACGATTACTATACCCTTAGCCCGGAAATCTGGGCCTTGGGTAACAAGGAATGGAGTGTAACCTCCAAATACCAGCTCTTTAGAGTAATTGTCATGCTTGGTGTCATCTCTCCTTGTTGCATATGCTCCGTCTGTGTTTGCAGCACAAGATAGAACATCATGGCTCTAGGGATGGGAAACAGTAACATCCAATTCAACACTTTCACACATTTAGGATCCGAAACAAGAATGTTTGTTCTGTTGTTTGAAGTGGTGTAGCTATCCTTAGGTTCAAATTCTGATGCATCTTGTAGTTTGTCTGTTTGTCCATTTGTCTGTTTGTCTATCCGTCTGTCTGTCAAACGTGAATTATTTATGCAAAAGCACAATAACCGCTAATTTTGTATGTCCTTGAAGTCCTTGTAGATCAACTACTACATTTCCTGAATAGAAAAGTTTAATGGACATACATGTAGGATGTATGTATGTCTGTCTGTTTGTCTGTGTATGTGTCTATCTGTCTGTCATCATATATTTGATAAATTACAATTTAGAGTACATGATGGCTTTATACATCTACAATTGTTCATTACTAAAGCTACTTTCATCATTATCTAATCCAAGGCCGCAAGCAGTCTCGCGTAGCCAGACCCTTTCCACCTAGATCCTGCCGGCGAGAAAGGGTCTGTGGAAGTGCTTTATATAGGTTTTTTCTGCTGCCATCATTACCCCACCGCGTTGTGGTGGGGTAAAGAGGTGTTTAAATGGTCTTTGGTGGGCTATCAAATTCATAATGATCACGACAACAGGCATGTAGCAGATGTCATATTGTGACACCGTAGTTGTTTTAGCATTCCGATAACAATAGCACCTGCGGCAGCGAGACTTGTATGTTTGCACTCTTCGTTTGTCTGCACAACAGACAAGCAGGCATAGCTGAAAAATTGCCGTTAGTGAGGTGTGAGTGCAGTTGGAACGAGCAATTAATGGCATGGATGCATGCGTGCTCGTTGTCGTCGTCGTGTTTCAACTGCACTCGCACCTCACTAACGGCGGTTTTTCAGCTACACTTGCTCTTCCGTTGCTCAGACAAACGTATACCGCAAACTGTGAGTCTTGCTGCTGCAGGTGTTGTTGTTATCGGAACGCTAAAACAACTACGGCATCACGATATGACATCTGTTACACATGTGTTGTCATGTTCATTATGAAAGTTTGATAGCTCACTAAAGACCATTTAAACACCTCTTTACCCCACTGGAATGCGGTGGGATAATGATGACAGCAGAACAAACCTATACAACGCACTTCCCCAGACCCTTTCTCGTCAGCAGGAAGTAGGCAGGAAGAGTCTAGCTACGTGAGTCTAGGCCACAAGGCCTGGAAACTTGCAAAAACTACTCATTACATGTATATTGAAGTTCTTCTATTTTTCTGTATATCATTCTCGAGTTACATTTCTGTAGTTGGACAGACATGTTCTCTTCAGTATGTTTTACAGTGTGAGCTGTTGGCATTCCACACTCGTCTGTAGACCTTAGAGAGAGCTGATGTAAGTATTTTTCTGCCTATTGGCCCCAACGTCCAAAATGTTCAAAGACCAAAGGCACTAATCTGACTGCTTCTTCACCAGGGAGATGTTTATTACTGTACTTCTCTGCTTTGTTTGTTCTCTTCGCAATGCCGCTCCTTCTGTTGACACTGAAGAGAATGTAACTTCGCTGCTCCATGGGTAAGCCAAGAACACATCCAGATTTGTTTTTGACCCTGAATCGAAATCTAAACTGCCATGGCTGGGTGATGTCAAATGTTATGTAGTGATGTCGTGGCTTTCGTCTGTGATGCATCTAAAGGCTTCTCTGGCAGTCAGACCAAACATTTGAAATACAGTCATGGGTCCAAACTGGACCCCTATTTGCATGTCACGAGATGGTACTCCGAGCCATCCAGGTTAGAGCAACAATCACCTGGTTGATACAGCCATTGATTAAATTGCATAGATAAACCCGATCTCAAGCAAGCTGCCAAACAAAAATTGCGAGAAACTAGCGCGCGCTTACTCCTGCTTCCTTGCTCTTTCTTGCTCCATCTCTCATACAACTGTTTCGATCACAGAAGATATCTCTGCCCCAATAACCTCCTGAGTCAGCTTGCATTGTAAATTTGTTGGAATTTACAATAACTCTGTAAGATCTTTCTCGTCACCACAAGCTTCATGCAAAGACATTAGTATTGATCTTCTATAATCTTTGGAACTGACCAAAAGATCCAAAGCAGGTTGAAGGTCAGGATAACAAATGGGTAACTCTTTTATTGCATAACCCAAGAAGCAACAAAAGCAGGACAAAACACATAACGACATGAAGTCATACCAAATCCACCAAATTTGACTGGTAGAGTGGCCTGTTTCCAGGAACTATCACGAATATTGCTATAACCCATTAAGAAGGAAAACTTGTCTCTAGTTATCATATCTTGAATCTCAGCAGCAGGTTTGAACAATTTGGGGAACGTGGACCGTGCTAGATGGTTCGAACGAGGAACATGACAGTATCTCAATAGTAACACTGCGCTCTGCACATCACCCAACTCCTGCAGCTGTTTGTAAAGTTGTATCCTGATTCCGCGTATTGACAACAAACATTAGACACATACTCATTGTTCAATGGGAGCACCAAGAATAATTGTACCATCAGAAGATACTGAAACCTTATTAGAAACAGATTCAGAGGATTTTAAGTAGGAGAGTAGATATCACACTTATATGTAGAATTTTAAAGGCCTGTGCTTGAGAAAGCAAGTTTTAGAACTCCAGGGAAGACAAGACTTCGTTTTGCGATTCCGCCAAGAAGACATCATTGAGGAATGCAAGAACCTTGACAGACTGGAACATGTTCTGCAACTCAGATAAAATCGAATGAATGCCAGTTGAGAACAAATAGGTCCCAGTGGGTCTCCTTGGTGAATTCCTTCCTCTGATGGAATAGTAACAATAGAATTGCCCTGCTGATAGACCAAAGAACTGCTATGAGAATACATCAGACAGACATGAGGATAGATGTCTGTCTGTCTGTCTGTCTGTCAAATCTTTATATTTCATACATATGAACTATTACAAGCTATAGATACGAAAGTCCGATATATATCAATTAGACCCACACGGGTCTCTACAAAATTATCAACTTAGGTTGCATGCAATTGGACACTGTATAAGTCACTAATGTCATTTTCTTTGCTTCGTGAGCAGTTCATCTTCTGGATGAGAACCTTTACGTTGCACCTTTGGAGAGCTACAGCGAATCTTCTTCTCCGGTAGCACTTGAAATCTTGGTCACTGTTACCAAGGTCGATGTTTTTACTTAGTTGAGATAATTGAGACAGGAATTATTGTGCTTGTCTCCCCCAACAACCGAAGTTTTCCGTAACTAGAGGCACGAAGTTGAGGCATAATCCACCCGGCAGGACCATTGACTGGTATTTCTGGACTTTCCTGGTATTTCTGGACTTTCCTGGTATTTCTGTCTGTCTGTCTGTCTCTGTCTCTGTCTGTGATAGAACATTTTGGGAGGTGGGGCACAAAGGCAGAGAATTTTTGCAGCATTTGTCACAACAGTCAGCAAATCCAGAAGCCAATTTTAATGCTTCCATGTTCATGTTGTATTGGAGAAAAGATTTTCTACAATTCTGCAAAGATGCAATGCCAAAGTTATCCTTAGAAAACTTTCAAAACTGTCACCTAATCATGGTGATTTAGATAGATTGTTTGATTTTGACATTCAAAGTCAAGTCCTTTATTTAATGACTTTGTTGTTTGCAAGGACTGATTTGTATTTAAAACCCTAGGATATGTACAAGTAGAATGTGTTTGAGAATATATTATCTGTCTATCTGTCAGTCGGTCTGTCTGTCTGTCTGTGTATCTGTCTGTCTGTCTGTCTGTCAAATACATATATTTTCATACATTGAAACTAGTACGCTCACACTAAACTGTAAAACAAACAAGCAAACCCGCAAGCCCTATGCTAAAACTAACTGCTAACGTCTGTCTGTCTGTCTGTCTGTCTGTCTTATTTTGTTATTGAACACAAAAAGCAAAATTTTACAAGAACATTATAGGCAAAACTGCTAAGCTAAATGTCCATCTACTGAGACATACTGATCGAATACTACTAAAAGTCTAATGAATGATGTTCTGAATGTCATTTCATTCAGAACACCAGTCATTAGAGCATTCGATCTGTCTGTATTGAAACACAAACTTTGCATTACATTTCTAACACTAAATGCAAACGAGCTACTGTCTGTCTGTGTGTCAATTCACATATTTGCATATTGCAATTTGCTAGTACATGCTAAATATTGTCCAGCAACACAGTAAAGCAATTAATGAACATCTGTCTGTCTATCTGTCTGTCTGTCTGTCTGTCTCTTTGTCTGTCTGTCTCTTTGTCTGTCTGTCTGTCTGTCTGTCTATCTGGCTGGCTGGCTGGCTGTCTCTTTGTCTGTCTGCCTGTCTGTCTGTCTGTCTGTCTGTCTGTCTGTCTGTCTGTTTGTCAATACATATATATGTCTGTCAATACATATATTTTCAAACATGAACTACGATACAATAGCAATAGCCGCTAATTACTTGTGTCAATAAAATGTTCCTAAAGCAACTGCATACTAGTAACTACATAAAGGGACATAGATGTCTCTGTCTAAATAATTAAAGAGCAACTTTTGTCTGACTGTCTGTCAACGTTCTTCACTTGACAGCTGATCTTCTTTGATAAAACTTTAGCATTACAAGATTGTAGAGCAACTGATAAGCATCGCCTCCAATAATTCTTGAACTGGCCTTCGTTTTTCTTGCCAAATTCGTCAACCAATTTCTCGGACAGTTGATGGAGGTACTTGTGAGCCTCCCAGCCCCAACACCCAAAGTGTTCCAGTACTAAAGGAATCACTTTTGTGTGTCCTCCTGCTACTAGTATCTTGTCCTTATACTTTTTCTCTTTCAGTTCTTCTCTGGCTTGTGCTGCAAACCCATCTTGCTCTGCTGCTCTTTCAATTATGTCTTGATTCCAAGGGTGAGCCAGTGCAATATCAAGATCATAGGATGTTTCAATGCAAGCATCAAAAACTGAAATGTCTGGTCAGTCGTTGCTGTTAGCGTAACGATCTCTTAACTCGACATGATGAGAAATTGAAAGAGTTCTTAAACAATCAGCGCAGACGCCAGTGATGGCGTTGTGTGACCAAACAGGGCCACCTCCTGTTTTGCAAGTAAGGAGGTGAAAACCATGTTCATCAAGCCTTCGACCACATTCACACTGCTTTAAATGAGACGACAGTGGCATACTACAACCCAACCTCACACATGTTGCCAAATGGTAATCACCAGAACTAAGTGCAAACTTTGTGGAAGTGGGAATAGCATCCAACCATGCCCCTGCACCCCTCCTTTGCAGAGATCTCAGATGGGCCTTATCTCTCATAGATTCCAATCCTTGTATAAATGTTGAGAGTGTATGCTTGGTACGCTCCAAGCTTAGTTTGCGTTGGAGATTTTTGGTGTCACTAAGGATGTCTGCTAAAGAATGGTTGTCAGGAATAGAAGACTTTAACGCTATGCCCATTCTTCCTTCAAATTGGCAGACCAAAGATGTGTCATTAGCAATAGACTATCTGTCTGTCTGTCCATCCGTCTGTGTCCCTCTGACTGTCTGTCTGTCTGTCTATCTCTTCATATATTGTCATAATGGATGCTATTACAACCAAAACCATTTTAAAGTTCCAGAGATCCAATAGGGTCAATACACGTCGCAAACTAATGTATGCAACACTGAGTATGATAGTTCTTTACATTGCTAGAACTCATAGATAAAAGGCGTGATAGTTTCCTTGCAATAGTCGTAGCATTGCAACGTTGTATCGTTGTGGAGAATGGTTTCACCAGTAACACATGAATTCTTTAGTATTCTTATTCCCATCATCATCCATCAACCTGGTTGGTAATTCCTGTAGGTATCTGGTGTCTCGTTCTCCCTAATGGCCAAAATGCTCAAACACAAGTGGAACAAGTGTCTGTCTGTCTCTCTGTCTGTTTCTTTGTCTGTCTGTTTGTCTGTTTTGTCTGTCTGTCTGTTTGTCTGTTTTGTCTGCCTGTCTGTTTGTTTTATCAACTTTACATCAGACACACACTAACAAGTGAGTGCGTAGAAAACTACAGTGTATCCTCACTTGTCCTACTCTTGCACATCCAATGTTCAGCATCTTGTGCGAATGATGTCATATTGGCTAGCGCAAGTGTTGTGACTGTGCTAAATCTCCGTGCTTTCCGTAGACAATTTTTTGGGATGCGGTATGCATATATCTGTTTACATATATCTATTGATATGTTTGTGTGCTCATGATTGACCTGCATGTGGTCTTGCTCAAGTACTTTAACTGGCATAACATGAAGTTTATGTGATTGTTGTTTTTGTGTGTTTGTGTTTAGCTGGTCACATGTTCTGGTGCATATAAAGAAGGCTCACTTAAAGTAATAAGAAATGGCATTGGAATTCAAGAGCATGCATCTCTTGACTTGGAGGGCATTAAAGGTTAGACATGTCATGTGACTATCTATTATCAATTTTAGCATTTAACTTTCAGCTAAGATTGTTTGTCAGAGCTCTTCTTGTCTCTGTTTAGAAACTGTGTGATTGTCAAACATAATCTGTATAAATGTGATGTATGTTTGATAAACAGATAGTTTCTTGAAAAGTCCAGACAAAGTTTTGGCTAAAACTTTCTGTTAGGGCACGTTTACACGTACTTGACATTTACATTAGTATTAGCATTAGCATTACCGTAAAGTGAAAATCAGTGGTAGTGTGAAAGCCTGTTCACACACTATTACAAAGTAGCAGGCAGTGTTCTATGTAATCAAAAAGAAAGAAGACTATGATTATTGCCCTGCTCATACTGCTGTCTTAAAAAACCAATTTTTTCACACTTACCGTTTGTGCGGAACTCAATCTTTGGAGTTGTCTACCACCGACTACAGTCTACTTGTTGTCAGGTGCAGGTGCATGACATTGCCCAGTAGGTAATCTACAACTGGTGAAGGCTGTGCTCTCCATTTCAGTACATGAAGCTGTTCATGCATGGGTGGATAGTGACTGGTGTATTAAATGTGAAAACAATGGTAAATGGTAAAGTGAAATAGAGGTAGGAAGTGACATTACCATTGACATTCATATTACCATTATGGAAATGACATATATGTAATAGGTGAGAACAGTGTAACACAAATGTTATGCAAACGTCAACTGTGTGAGAACGCGCTCTTAAATTGATGAAATCAGTTTTTTCTATTTAGTGTTTGAAATTAAGAGGTTTAGACTTTTGTTGGTAATGGCAACTGACATACTGTGCCTGGCAATTAGATCTTGCAGGGTTAGTCACTACATTTGTGCATGAGATGGGTGACTAACATTAGTGACTTCACAGCTTGGGTCTTAATCATTAATCATCTTGATGTTCTGTACAGTCCGTCAGCCAAGGCCTGGTTTTGCGGGGGCGAGGCTAGAATTTATTTTTTCATATCCGGGAGCTTTCCACCTTTTTGGTGTGGTTGCGTTTGGAAATCTACTGGAAAGAAGGACACTAAGACGAAGATCACGGCGTTTTTTCATCAGCAGCCTAGTAAATTGTAAAGAGGGCATGTGATCGCGTTTTACTGCATTCTAAAATCTGGTGTGCATCTACAAACACGGGAGGTTTCTGACCCCAAACTTGACTCACTGTGCAGTAATGGGAGTAAGAATCGTCAAGTAGAAACCACGGTTCTGCGCCTCAGCAGTCTTATAAGGTGGGATATCGCTACTCTGTTGAGATTTCTTTGTGCTGCGTGCTGTTTTCAATGAGTTACGGTATTCCTTTACTTCTTTGTAATATGAGTTCTTGTGTTCTCTTGTTCTGTTCTTCTGTAACTTTATCAAATTGATTTTCGAGTTTGTTGATAGTTGTAAGTGTTCTGATAATATAAGGAGTCATAACTAGCCAAGGGGATTGATGTTGAAGAGGTGTAGAGGCTGAACTGTTTGTTCATGCATTATAATACCTACTCTGCATATGCATCTGATATGGGGAAGAGAAAAAGTGTAGAAACTGTTCATCCTGGAAGAGATTGCCAGTCTTGTGCTAGATGTGGCACCACTGCAGAGATCCAGAAAATTGAAAGAAGAGTTGAAACAGTGGGTAGTGCCTGCTCTTGAAATCAAATCAACCCAAACTCTTGCTTGTGTCACAAATATGAACAATAATCACTCATAGTATTAATTATTATCAAAATATCACTATCACACGACCATAAATTTATCAGAGAGACTCTTACCAGAGGAATAGTGAGTAAGTGTACTACAAGTATATGCAAATGAGATCAATTTTCCAATAATATTAAATAAAGGCATGTAACTGCAGCTGATTATTAATAGATACAGTGTAGTTATTAAATTAATTGATTAGTTGACTAATTGTTGCACAGTCAATATATACTGTACTAGACACGTTCAGTAGTCTAATTTGTTGCTGTGATACAGACATGCGTTGTGTATTACATCAGACAATTCTATTCAAGACATATCAACATCTAATTAGCCAGAAGCTAAATAGTAGAATACACTAGCAAGTAGTTTGACAACTTGTACAGTGTACAGTAGCCTTACATTTACAGTCACTGCCGATTCTGGCATTAGCATCAGCGGTAATGCAAGGTGATTACAACAAGTGGCATTCATAGATATGAGTACACGGTCGTCTCAAAGAATCTAGTTTTCTGACAACACCGTACGATGATAGCACGGTAGACAAGCTTCTAGTGAGAAAGGCGTCTAGTGGTGTGTCGACTCAACGATGTTGCAGTGCGTGGTTGAGTTGCCACTTCCGGCTTAGCATAGCGTTCACCATGCAACTTTCCTCTCCCCAAACAAGGTCTCAAATCGCACTGTTGACTTCGCAGGTGTTAGAACAACGAGCCCGTATGTCACACTATGTAACACATGTCTTCCAGGACCGCCGAAGAGTCTTAATCTTATGTATTGCAATAAAATGAGTATTTCGCCGTGGCGGAGCACGTGAAGCTATATGCGGGGGTGCGGACCGGCACGCTAGAAAATAAAAGCGATGTCCAACGGGACGTTGGCTGACGGACTGTGTAGTAAACTTGGCACGAGACTCTATATTGATGTCAGGGTAGACTTTGCTTGATTTGACTGATATGTGTTAGTCTGATTGAGATGTGATGTATGTTAGTTGAAGCCTCTCTGTGTGATGTGCTTTGGGATACATATGGCTACCTATAGTATCTGCAGCTCAGGATCACAGATCTTAGTTTCCTAAGCTTTGAAGCATAGATAAATGGGGTCAGTTGTTTGTATCTGCTATTGGAGATGTCACCCATTAAATGTTGTCTTATTGCAAGTATCAGATATCAGATACTGTTCAGATGGGAATATGAGTATAACAAGATTTTTGGGTCAAACGTCTAAAAAAATTGCTCGGTTATTAAGTAAACTAGCTCACTAGCTTGTTCTCCACACGGGCAGATTAGATTATTATAAGTTAATTAATTTAACAATGCTGTTTGCAAATTTATGTTATTGCATGAGTATCCTGTCCTGAGAATTTATCATTAAGTATATCTTGTTCACATGCATTTGTACTCCATTCTGGAGAACTAGCAGCGGGACAGAATTCTCATGAAGGATTTCATTCAGAGTTATATCTCGTTCAATGATATCCCGTTCTGAGATCGATTATCTCAAAGTAGAATATAGAATATATGCCATTACGGATCCTATTAGATAATATCCCATTTGTCATGATCAGTTTGAAACTCGTTATCCCATTGAATACAATGATAATTTATGTAACCACCAAGAAATTAGAAGCAAATCTCTTGAATTAGCTCACTGTTTGCTCTCCGAAAACGTCGAAGCGGTCTGAGAATTCATCAATATTAATTATTTTATAATATAGAGGAGAGCTTGTTATCCTGTTGAAGACAAATGATAATTTACGTAGCTATCGAAAAATTAGCAGTGAGTTTTCAATCTTCGATTAGCTCACTGGTTGCTCTCCAAAAATGTCAAAATGGTCTGAGAATTTATCAATATTAGTTCATTAAAGTATTTTTACATGCATTTGTAGGTCGTTTTGAGTAATTAGCAGCCGGACAGAATTCTCATGAAAACTTGTATCTCGTGCAATTATATCCATTTATGAAAAATTAACAGAAATCAAGCATCCCATCCAGGCAGCAAAATCTTTGAAGTCACTTGCAGTTACTTACTCAACCATATATGGCTATACACGCGTGCTGAATCTTGCTCTTCTCGCGTTTTTCAGTGGAAATCGGCACACTACCTGTAGTGCTTGGTGCAGGAAACGTGTATGTTGGATTTGGTGCAAATGCAATCAGAATTTGGAGAGAAACGCAAGCGTATGAAGAGCGGCTTCAGTCGGCATGAAATCGTCAATCTTCAGAAGCGTTGCGAAGGACGTCGATAGGTATAGTCCACACAGGACTTCTGCGGGCGTGCATTTGAATGAACCGGAGAGTGTAGCGTTTGCGTCGTCAAAAAAATTTATGCAGGGGTCATTCCTGCATGTGCACCTTGGGTTATAAGTGTGAACTTATGAGATACTCCCTAACAATAGGAAAGTTACACTGTATTCATTGGTATCAGAAGTTTTCCAGGTCTGAGGTCAAACATGTAAGGCAGGAAATTATTGGGGTTCTGGCCCCTTTGTCCACACAGTTTTTATGGCTATTATGTATGATTACTGTATAGAGTCAAAAATGAATGCTAAGATTGATTAGTGTAATGAAAACTTTGAGTGTATGAAATTAATATTTCTAAAGCTAAGTCTTAGATCAAATCACAATAGTATTTACCCAAAATAATGTGCGGCATTTATTCGAGGTCAGTGTTTGTCCGTGACACTTATTTGCCAATTAACAAGCAGCATGAGAGCAGCGTTTAGTAACAGTACGGGATTTACCTGATGACTGAGCACCTTTTAGGTGTTTGGCCCAAAGATCTTAATATAGTCTCTCTCTGATGCAGACAGCTCACATTTTTCTTCAACTCAGGATAAACTGAGTTTGGACGTTGCATACGCATATTATTAGTTTGCTATGTAAAAGCTATTTGCAACAAAATTGTTGCTCCGTCATTTGAGGAACATAGATGGAATATACTAGGTACAGTAATGTCTAGAACAATACAAAAGGAGCAGATGTAACAATAGCAAACTGCACCAGTTGTTGTGAGATAGAAAACAAAATGATCATATTTGAAAGCAAAAGTTGCTTGGTGGACTGTAGAGAGAACGCGCTTGAATACGTTGGCGATTTGACCCATGGACTATTCGTGAAGTAGTGCTAGTTGTGAAGCACATCTAACAGTAACTGTTGATTGGGGGTGTTCATGCATAGGATATTTTGTGTAAATGCTAGTGGTGCAATAAGTGTAGCATTTCAATTACGATAGCAGTACTGTTAATAAAAGACTCATTGAATGTATTTGTTAGTGTACATAGTCTACAAAGACAGTCATTATAGCTACTTTCTTTACTGTTCTATTGTGAGTTGACATTAGAGAGTGAGGTACACTAAATTCTGTGGATCATGCAAATGTCTTCACATTTGTCAATTATGCTTTGACCATCAAGAATTGTAGGTTAAGTTGGTCCTCCTTTGACTTGTGACTTACAGGTATTTGGCCACTACGATTGTCTTCCTCTTCTGAGAATGTTTATGACAATACTCTAGTTCTCACATTTGTGGGTCAGACAAGGGTTCTCACTTTGTGTGGCGAAGAACTAGAGGAGACAGAGATTGATGGCTTTGTCAGTAATGAGCAGACTCTGTTTGCCAGCAATGTTGTTGAAGATCAACTACTGCAGGTTGGTGACCAGGGGTTTCCCCAAGATTAGTAGTGTTGGTGTGTAATTTAGTTTCATTAATTTTAAAAATAATTTTGGGTGTAGCACGTGATTGAAAGTTGAGCAAAATAAGTAGCAATACTTAGAGTTACTCAATTAATTGCTTACTAAATTTAGATTATCTCTCTTGTTTACTTTGTCGCTGACTCAATTATATTACCGCAAGTTAACAAGTCCAAAATACTGTTAAATTTCTTCATCTAAACAGATATTGATTAAAACTTTATTTTAATTATTTTCTAACTATTAATATCTAGATGTTTATCCTTAGCTATTCTTTTAGGTTCATTCAATTCAAAGTAGTCAGATATTTTGGATCTTTGTTTTGCTGACAGCAACAGTAGGAGCCTGTGCTCAATACACTTTCTAAAAACCACGTGTTGATTATTATTGCATACTTTATGTGCATGGCAACATACGAGTTGACAGTGTCCCATTGTGCATGTCGTATGACGTGTGATATATGCATGCCTTGTGATATATGCATGCCTTCAACACATGAATTAACTGATAACCACTCCTACTAAGATAGGCAGTAGCAAAAATAATGTCTACATGCCATTCTTCACGTTTTTCTAGCATAAATACATCTTTCATTTTGCCTGTACATATATAGATACCTAATGGACACACTCTAAAAAAGTAGCATGGCAAGACGGCCTGAGGAAACGCCTGTATACTATGGACCAGTGTTGGGCAGTATCAAAATTTCAATGACACTTCAATATTGTCGTCATACTGCATTATAAGTTTTCCTGTATTTTATCCGGTTTCCCCAGTAACTGTACTGTGGATGAGTCTAAGTCGCATCAAACGAGTCAACTCGCACACTGTATTACTTTATAGCAAAGCTAGCAGAACATCACACACTTGTCGCTATTCAAACACACCCCACACTCGTGTATGCATTGACTTATTACATTATGCTACCTATATAGATTACACTGCATCGTTTACAGCACACTATCTATTTACATTACAGTACAGTAATGTGTTTCTTGAAGAGTGACAAATTTGTTCTACACTGCTATGGACCTAACACAGCTTTGTTCCGACCAGTTACAGACACCCAACAAGTACATGCAACATGTTTCGCATTTCATGTACACACAGTTTTCGCAACACAGCAGATGGTTGTGTCACGCAACTGTGGTTTCCATTAGCATCAGGAATAGATCCAAGTGCACCGAGACAGGAGATTTTGTCAGCTTTGATTTGCACGCCTAGATGCGGCTGACAGAATCTGAGGAGCCGTTTTCTTCCTGCATGCTACTCGCAGAACTTTCACCAGACTCCATTTGAAGATATCACACATGCACAATATGACATGCCACCGAACCAAATATGTCTGTATCACCTGAATACTGTGACTAACTAGAAATACTGGTATACTGCCTAACACTACTATGGACTGGAATTTGATTATGAACAGTGAGTTGTGTTGTATAGGTTACTCAGGCAAGAGTGAGGCTCTTTGACAGGCAGTCATTGCGGATGGTGAGGTGAGCAATCGCAGTTGCAATGTTTTTATAAATTGAAGTTGACACTACCTTACACACTGTAGCTTGATACATGTTATCTTAAACTAGTTTAGTCGCTAGAGCGGACACGCTCCAAGTTGCATTAGGTAAGTGGTCACTTAGAGCAGTAGCAAATGTATTGGAGAGCTTTCCGTGCCAAGCAAATATAGTTGCTCACGCTAGATGATTGCTGAGAGGTGGTTGCTTGTACATGTTATAAGAATTGAACCATGCAGTTAATTTCTCACAAGTCAAACTGCAGTAGGCAATGCTTACCCACAGTTTCCTACAGCAGTAAATATGATGGTTCCTGTTTGTGCACTTCTATGACCGCTGTATTTCCTTGTTTTGTAGCCCTGGCTGCTAGTTAGTGTAACATATTTGGGGACCTGGCGGGAAAACAAGGTCAACCAGCAATACAGGGGCGACAGCTACTGCATGGTATTTACTATTGTCAACAGGTGCCTGTTTAAAGCGACTACATTATTCGGGAATGTCATGATGACTATTTTTAGAGTACAAGTGTTTTGCACTGAGTCATTCTTGATAATTGAGTTGTACGGTTGACTAGTGCTTAGTTGTGTAGCGTTTCATATTTAGATATACCATAGTGCCCAGCAGTGACAACTTGTAAATTGGAGGAGTCTACTTGCATTATGCAAGCCATATGAATTCTAGACTGTGTATAATGTAACCATGAATACTGATAAATCTCCTAGTCTGAGTCTGCATGATAAACTATGTCAGAGTCATCTGTATCGATGCAAGCTGTATTGACCACTAGTAGAAGTATGTGTGTTTGTCACGTGTTATGGGCATGGACCGGCGGCACTTATTTCTGTTAACATTTCAGGACCCGGCCTAAATAAGACCAGCAGCAATACGGAGCCCAGCTACGAACTAGAAACTGCAGTATATTTTGACTGCATGGCTAAGAATGTAAAGGCACGGCGGATGATCAGATAATTATGCTTGCAGTGTTTGTTTGAGATCAAAGCAAAGGTGTTGAAGGATGTAGCAAACATAGTTGGACAGACAGACAGGCAGTCAAACAGACAGGCAGTCAAACAGACAGGCAGTCAAACAGACAGGCAGTCAAACAGACAGGCAGTCAAACAGACAGACAGACAGACAGACAGACAAACAGATTATTGAAGGAAGCGTATAGCAGTCCAGTTTTAGAAGTGTAATGCAAAGTATCCAGCAGAAGACGTCTGGCTTAGTAGCAGCAAACCCAAGCAAACTTTTGACTTTTGAGTTTTAACAGAGACAGTTAGGTCTCTTTTGCTCGACTGAGTGTGCTTGTTGTGTTCTAGTTGGACAGTGTGAACTGTTGTATTTAGCATATGCTTGCTATTTTATGTAACTTCGTGTATTAAGACCTATCTGTTTGACAGACAGACAGACGAAATGTAACATGAGGACCTTGATAAGAAAGGTATCTACACTGTCCGGAGACAATAGAACTGCTGACACATTTTGCAACTTAGTTTTGTTTTTCCTTTTTATACCCAGGGCATTTCGTGCTTTGTGGGATTAGTTAGTTGTATACATTGTATGTTACATAATTAGGTCATAGATACTGTTCGCACTGGATTTTAGCACCTAGCATCAAATGTATTACAGTAGACCCTCGCATATCTCACCCTTGCATATCCGACTTTTTTCACAAAGTAAATATGATGTCACAAGCTCGTTTGCACAAGCAAGGTGACAACGTGCAGTGATGGTGACGAAAGATATAGAGGCTTCTAGGATTAGTTTGGGGATTGCAGTTTGCATATAGTACACATATTACGTCTTCGTGCAATCATTTTATCATTAGCGTATTGTTCAGACCATGTACATACTGGGACTCAAAAAGCAGACTGAACTCCAGCGCTCAGTTGAAACTTGACTCTTCACGTATCCGTTCTTTTCACTTACCCAACCTCCATTCCTCAAAGGGGTCAGATATGTGAAAGTCTGCTGTATAGTGAAGTGTTTAATAATATATGTATTTGCCAGACAGACAGACATTTCATCTTTGTATATAGGTGTTAGGTTGGTTGATAACGTTATAATGGCAAATAGTAAATGTTGCGGTGGCATGCATTGAAGGATCCATAATCAGGAGTGTTGAATATTTTGTAATGCTGTGGGGGTTTTCTGTTTTTGTTACAGTGAATGGCAAAGTCTTTCAGGTCGCAATATCAGTGTTGTTGCATGCAACTCAACACAAATTGTTGCAGCAGTTGGTTGCGAACTCTACTACTTGGAAATTCTTGCTGGAAAGTTATCACAAACAAGGTGGCATTTACTATGTGAATTGGTACTGTAGTCTATTAACAAGAGTTTATGTTGTTCCATGTGTATAAAGAGGAATAACAGAGCTTGGCATTATGTTTTCAGTTTGTAAGAGAGACTATATTGTGTTCGTTATTATTTCTCTTCTGACAGTAGTGTCTCTAAGTACATGAAATCGTTTTTGTAGAGTGTTTAACAATACTTAAGCTGTGTGTTCCATAGTTATGGAGTCATAATGAGCAACTACACAAACAACCCTGTATTAACCCGAGGAGGGTTACAGTAGTTCGTCTGTGGACGGACAGACGACAGACTGACTAAGGGACGGGCAATTGGAATGCAGCGCGCGAACTCATTGTTATCGCTGATGTTAGCATGCCAGTCAATGTCGTTGCATGCTTCCAAGATGTCAACAATCCCACGTATTAGTCCATGCCAGCCCCCTTCTCACGCTCTTTGTTGGCTCTGACTAATTGGATTCAAGGTAGAGCCGATGAAGATGTAGTGCTTTAGTGCTTCTTTATTTTAGTTCTAGTAGTTTGTACTTAATTTTGAAATAAATTTCAAACATTAATTTTGGCTTTTTGAAATAAATTTCAAACATTACTTTGGCTTTCTTAGTTGCAACTACTGAAATGTGCAGTGCTATAGCAGACAAAGCATAAATAGCCATGTTACGTTATGTGAGCTGCTATTTTCTTGATTAGATTGTTTATCATTTGAACAACTGTTTGTCACAAATCAACTTAAGGCAGGTTTACAATTTTGACGCCAACATCGACATCAAGGTGTGACTAGAAAGTGTGAAGTTGACATCAACGTTAGTGGTAGCGTTTTGTCTGGTTCACAATATTTTACAGCATAGATCAGATTGTTTAGAGCTTGAGTGCATAACAGCAAATATGAATGAATACGCAATCCTTCTTTTACTGTGTCATAGTGACAAAGATAACGAGGGGGATATTTAGCGACACCAGAAGCAAAGGCAATTTCACCAGCTTTTGCACAACTGCGACTACATGATCACAATGGTGACTTCTACTGGATTTGCCAACACAGATAATTTCACACAGATTCTACCAGCAATTCTTCTATTGTTGTTGATTCCCGATGGTTTTGGATCCTGGATACTTCTTGTTAATTGGTCAAAAGTGACCACGTGGTTGTGGTTGACGTTTACCACTTTCGGTTGCTTGATGCTTTAATAGACCTTGTTTTATTTCAACATCAACATCAACATCATGATGGCGTAGACACCTGCGGTGATGATGCTGGCATGTTCACAATATTGATGCCAGCATTAGCATCAGATGTTGACAAGGACATAAATGTCAGCATCAGACATTGACGAGGACATTGAGGTCGGCGTCAATATTGTGAATCCGGCTTTACAGTCAACTCCATTTTTTATAGAGTAATGTGAGGTCAGTCCAAACAGGGGCGTAGCGTGGCATGGACTAGACCGAGCTATAGCCCATTGTTTGTAGGTGTGGTTATAAAATTATCGATTGCAAATAGTGTGAGGACCAAAGCTGTGTATAGTGTATATATACAGACTTGGACAAAATTATAGGGACACCTGGCATTTTTGTGTCTAGTCTAACTTTGGCACTGAATTTTTCTTTACCAAAACCAAAAGTTTTTCGAATTTCTTTTTTCATGGATTGCGCCATTGTTAGTATGTAACATAGCTTGTGTTCAAGACTGCAGCTGTACTTACTACCTACTGCGCATCTAGTTTGCTTTGAAGAAGGAAGACGGCCATTCGTACTTTTCTTGTCTTTGTACACGTTCATCGCTCTTGGATGCTCATTCTTGGCATACAATCTAAGAATGCTCTGTAGTAGAGAGTGAAAGCAATTTTGTGGGTCCTCTTATCAACATTATGAAAAAAGGCGAATCATCTGTTTTTGCGCATTGATTTCGCGCATGTCATCACAATTTGAATTGTTTTGCCATTTTAATCAATAAACAAACTTCAACGTATTCAAAAATCATGCGACACTAATTAATTACAAAAATCCTGCTAAGACAAAAACTAAAAAGTTATAGCAACAAAAGAACATTGACATGCCACTTCCGGTCCACGTTTTACGTAGCAAAATCTCAAACTGCTACCGCTAAAATGTCAGCTGCACGCAGTTGCAGAGTCTTGTTTCGTGCGATATTTGACGAGTTGCAGCGATGCCTCGAGGCAAACAGTTGAGTCCAAAAACGCGAGGGAAAATTGAAGCCCTTCACTCAGTTGGCCATTCTGTGCGTCAGATCACAGCTTTTGTCTGCCGCTCCAGGAATTCGGTTCATCAGTGCCTGCAACAGCTTTCCCATGGCAGCAGCGATTATGAAAAACGATCTGGACGTGGGAAGGCAACGACAATCCGGGAAGATCATCGACTGAAGAGAATGGCACTGCAGAACCGACGAGCACCATCACGACTGCTCTCGTATCAGCTGGCTGATGAAACCGGCAAGCAGGTCTTAAGTAGAACAGTCCGTCGTCGTCTCAGTGAGACAGGAGTGAACACTCGGAGGCCTAGAAAAAACCACTGTTAACAGAAAACCATCGGCGTTTGCGACTGGGATGGGCAACCACTCACACACAATGGACTTTGGATGACTGGAAATCTGTTTTTTTACAGATGAGTCAAAAGTCAGCATAGGATACGATGGTGCTCTGTACGTTTGGCATTGCAAAGGTGAGGAATTTCTCCCTGAATGTTGTGACTGTACGGTCCAGCACACGGCTAGTGTGATGGTGTGGGGATCGATGTGTTGGCATGGTGTGGGGTCTCTGGTGAAACTGGAAGGTCGTTTGGACAGCACGGCGTACCAACAGGTTCTGGAAGAGCACATGCTTACAGACGCAGTGGCACTGATAGGAGACGACTTTGTCTTCCAGCAGGACAACGCGCCAATCCACACGTCTCGGTCAACAAGACAATGGCTACGCCAGCATGACGTCACACTGTTGGACTGGCCGCCAAAATTGCCTGATGCGAATCCAATCGAGAACTGCAGCTGAGCTCTGGAATGCTCTACAAGAGGTGTGGCAGCAGATTCCAGCCGCGCGTGTCCGGAACTTGGCAGAAAGTGTTCCGCGACGTTTGGACGCAATCAGGAGGGCGAGATGCGGGAACACTCGGTACTGAGGAACTGGTGAAGGGCTTCAATTTTCCTTTGCGTTATTAAAACCGGCTTTTTTAAAAGCCACTAAACAAAATCAGAGAGTCTAACTTACGACCCTTACGCAGTCATGACGTCATACACTTTTAGGTCTCGTTTTCCGCAATGCGAAACGTAAAGAAAACAATTTAGGGTCTACAGTATTCTCAAGAAACCTAACAATCAATGCGGTAACTATTAAGTTCTTAACAATATTGATAGTTGGTAAATTGTGACCTAATTATTGTGTTACTACATACCCACAGCGGGGTGTCCCTATAATTTTGTCCAAGTCTGTATACACACACACACACACACACACACACACACACACACACACACACACACACACACACACACACACACGCACACACACACACACACACACACACACACACACACACACACACATACACACACACACACCACCACCACCACCACCCTTTTTCCAGTCTGGATCTGCCACTGGTTCTACCGTATCAGTCAATTAGAAGCCAATAAAGTGAGTGTGTCTGTAAATGGGCATGTCCCCTATCCCCTCCATTTCTAGAGGTCACATTACGCCTCTGGTCCACACATGTAAATTTGAGACTTTTGTGAAATAAAAATGCAGTGGAATGAAACTGGATTGTGAATAAGATAGAATGGAGTACTGAGATATGTACTAGGACACTTAGGTATTCAGAGTGAAACTTTGCTTGTGCCTACCATACTAAGCTATTTAGAGATTATGTTGGAACAGTGCAAGGACATCGGTGCTTAGTGTTTGGGTGTTTAGAAGCGGTATATTATATGCATACAATGTGTTTCTGTATTTGGTGTGGTGCTTCTAGACACTTTAGCAAATTGTGCATTGTAATATGTGTGGGTGTGAGCACATGTGAAAGAATTTGAGATATGTATTGTTTGTTGCCTATTTTGTAGTCACATGGTGTTGGAGCACGAGGTTGCTTGTCTGGATATTAACCCTCCATCTCGAGATTCAAGTCATTCTGAACTTGTTGCTGTGGGTCTCTGGACTGAAATATCTGTGAGAGTTCTCAAACTGCCATCACTGGATCTAGTACTGACGCAACAATTAGGAGGAGGTAAACCAGTTAATGGTACTCTTGCATGTCTACTCCTGAGCACAGGGATGGAAATTGTGGTAGGAGGGTGACCAACTTCTTGCTAATATTTCAGCTATGAATCATAAGAAATGGGAGTTTGTAAAAGTCACGTGACTTAGCAAGTAGTGTACTCAAAATGTATAAGGCTTGAGTGACTTTCTGCTTGTGACTATGTACGTGGCTGTTTGACTAGCTGGCGTACTGACTATGGATATCATGCCCAGGAATAGGCCATGCCCTTAGTACAGTCCAATCACGAAGCAGGATTTGTCGTACATGGCAACCACAGACAATGGACACACCACCAGTCATATCCCTAAAATATTCATGCAAAAGCTGTTTACAGACCTCTCTACTTTTTCACCAAATCACGAGACTGTCTTTTGTCTGGAAAGATGGGGCCAATGGGTTTGCACAAAGCGACTGTGAGAGTGTCTCGCGGTAGGCTTGTTGGGAGAAAGGACTGGCAATCGTGAGAATTAGGAGTAAATCATGAGATTGGGAGACATGCTCGTAAATTGTGAGTCTCATGACGAAATCATGGGGAGTTAAGAGGTTTGTGTTTACCAGAACAGCGTAAATTCAGGTAAAATTCCAGAATTTGTTAGTCAGTTAAAGTTATAAGGATACACCTACATTTAATTTTGACTGGCTTGAAGTACATTTTACTGAGAACGTTTAGTTTTTCAAACAATAATTGAGCAAGACCACACCCAAATGAAGTATCCCCATTGCTTGTATAAGAATCAGCATGCAAAAATTTATAAACTGCAAGTTTATTCTTAAGTGTAACGACCCTGTCAGTTACTCACAGCAAGTGAGTGTGTTACACTTATGGATCCATAGAACCCTGGATGCATGTGTTGGGTAGGTTGAGAGCTTGTGGACTTAACTGCTAAAGAATTTAATTCAAAGCTACTCTACATCACAGAATTTTGTTGTTCGTACAGCAATTAGTAAATACTAAACATTTAATATGCCTTTTGTGCCCAAAATTATTTTTGTGGATAAGGTGCTTTTATCAATGACAATTTTAGGGGCGCATATTAAATAGTAACTAACTAGAGTCTTACATCATACACTAACTTGTGTGTAGTACATCTATTTTCCAGTAGTAATGCAATGCAATGTCTCCCGGTGGTGCTGGGAGGGCTCTATGGAACTATGCGCTCCCTTAATAAGCAAAAGTGAGGAAGATGAGGAATTTAGAGCACGTCTCCACTAAGACTCCCACATGTTCCGGGAGACTTAACACCTATGATATATGGGCCATTGTGATTTAGCGTTACCAACAAACAAACACCTGATGAATTTGTATTATCTCTGTTTGAGAGCCCATCCTTGCATATTTGTATTGTGAAGTTGTAGTGGTCTGAGTTTATAACTACTTGTTTTTTGTGCTTTGTTGTTTGCAGAAATTATACCACGGTCAGTGCTTCTGGCTGTATTCGAAGGAACATCATATCTTCTTTGTGCTCTTGGAGACGGCTCTTTCTTCTACTTCATTTTAGATGCTATGAAAGGTAGGACGCATGTAAGAAGTACAGTAAGCAACTGCATGCTGGATGATTATAATTTAATGATCAGTATTTCAGTGAATTATGTGAACGTGCTAGCTTTTCATTGTAGGGATTTATACAGTAGTTCAGGAACCCTAGGATTTCCCCAAAGGATAAGGTAATGATTTCTAGCTCTAGAGCAGACTTGGCAAAGTTGTACCAAAGCTCATCTCACGTTTCTTTGAATCTGCAACAGTTGATGCGTCGTTGTGAGAGAAGACCCTTTGATATCCACACTGGCATAGGAAGCAGGGGGAGGGGAACGAAGCTCTTTACTTAGATGAGCACAACTAAAATCAAAGTTAGTTAATGCCAGTTGTTTGAAAGGCGTAGAAAATGAGAAGGTATTGGTATATCATTGCTATGTAATACCTGTGCAGACCTTGAGCATTCCAAAGACAAAGAAAAAAGCTAGGACAATCCAGAAATCTTGTTCACCCATGGCATCCAATCACAGCCCCTTGATCGTAAACATCTACCTGTGCATCTGATCCATTCTGACACATGCTGTGCATGACTTTGACTTGATGCTGATGTACGCTAGTGTAGAGTTGAATTTCTGTACTTATTTCTGGCAAAGCTCTGTAGTGACATACTCTAATTTCATAGGCAATGATGCTTTTACAACCCATTGCACCTCAAATATTGCATGAATCTCTGCATTGCAAATTCTATGAGTTTTTTGTGTTTACATATTCGACAATACTTACCAATACATGCTATAACAGATAGCAATACACTTTTAATGTGACTTTGGGCAAATGTCAGGTTTTATATAAGGCCATACAAACTACAGACTTGGACAAAAGTATAGGGACACCCCGCTGTGGGTATGTAGTAACACAATAATTAGGTCACAATTTACCAACTATCAATATTGTTAAGAACTTACTAGTTACCGCGTTGATTGTTAGGTTTCTTGAGAATACTGTAGACCCTAAATTGCTTTCTTTACGTTTCGCATTGCGGAAAACGAGACCTAAAAGTGTATGACGTCATGACTGCATAAGGGTCGTAAGTTAGACTCTCTCTGATTTTGTTTAGTGGCTTTTAAAAAGCCGGTTTTAATAACGCGAAGGAAAATCGAAGCCCTTCACCAGTTCCTCAGTACCAAGTGTTCCCGCCTCTCGCCCTCCTGATTGCGTCCAGACGTCGTGGAACACTTTCTGCCAAGTTCCGGACACGCGCGGCTGGAATCTGCTGCCACGCCTCTTGTAAAGCATGCCAGAGCTCATCTGCAGTTCTCGGTTCGCGACGGTTGCCAGCAGTTTTGAGTTCATGCCACAAGTTCTCGATTAGATTCGCATCAGGCGAGTTTGGCAGCCAGTCCAACAGTGTGACGTCATGCTGGCGTAGCCATTGTCTTGTTGACCGAGACGTGTGGATTGGCGCGTTGTCCTGCTGGAAGACAAAGTCGTCTCCTATCAATGCTGCTGCATCTGTAAGCATGTGCTCCTCCAGAACCTGTTGGTACGCCGTGCTGTCCAAACGACCTTCCAGTTTCACCAGAGACCCCACACCATGCCAACACATCGATCCCCACACCATCACACTAGCCGCGTGCTGGACCGTACAGTCACAACATTCAGGGAGACATTCCTCACCTTTGCGATGCCAAACGTACAGAGCACCATCGTATCCTATGCTGACTTTTGACTCATCTGTAAAAAAACAGATTTCCAGTCATCCAAAGTCCATTGTGTGTGAGTGGTTGCCCATCCCAGTCGCAAACGCCAATGGTTTTCTGTTAGCAGTGGTTTTTCTAGGCCTCCGAGCGTTTACTCCTGTCTCACTGAGACGACGACGGACTGTTCTACTTGACACCTGCTTGCCGGTTTCATCAGCCAGCTGATACGAGAGCAGTCGTGATGGTGCTCTGCGGTTCTGCAGTGCCATTCTCTTCAGTCGATGATCTTCCCGGATTGTCGTTGCCTTCCAACGTCCAGGTCGTTTTTCATAATCGTTGCTGCCATGGGAAAGCCGTTGCAGGCACTGATGAACCGAATTCCTGGAGCAGCGGACAAAAGCTGCAATCTGACGCACAGAATGGCCAACCGAGTGAAGGGCTTCAATTTTCCCTCGTGTTTATGGACTCAACTGTTTGCCTCGAGGCATCGCTGCAACTCGTCAAATATCGCACGAAACAAGACTCTGCAACTGCGTGCAGCTGAACGTTCAGGCTAACTTATCGCCTAAGTTTGGCGGTCTCAAGGGCAGCGGTTTTAGTGCAGCTGACATTTTGGCGGTAGCAGTTTGAGATTTTGCTACGTAAAACGTGGACCGGAAGTAGCATGTCAATGTTCTTTTGTTGCTATAGCCTTTTTTAGTTTTTGTCTTAGCAGGATTTTTGTAATTAATTAGTGTCGCATGATTTTTTAATACGTTGAAGTTTGTTTATTGATTAAAATGGCAAAACAATTCAAATTGTGATGACATGCACGAAATCAATGCGCAAAAACAGATGATTTGCCTTTTTTTCATAATGTTGATAAGAGGACCCACAAAATTGCTTTCACTCTCTACTACAGAGCATTCTTAGATTGTATGCCAAGAATGAGCATCCAAGAGCGATGAACGTGTACAAAGACAAGAAAAGTAGGAATGGCCGTCTTCCTTCTTCAAAGCAAACTAGATGCGCAGTAGGTAGTAAGTACAGCTGCAGTCTTGAACTCAAGCTATGTTACATACTAACAATGGCACAATCCATGGAAAAAGAAATTCGAAAAACATTTGGTTTTGGTAAAGAAAAATTCAGTGCCAAAGTTAGACTAGACACAAAAATGCCAGGTGTCCCTATAATTTTGTCCAAGTCTATACATACATAGTTTTGTGTCAGCTCTTCCTGAATTTAGGTGCGGGTAGGTGGTACACATGTACATGGTATCTGTTTAATATTAACACATTGTTCTACTCAAATTTAATATTAACACATTATTGTAGTCAGTAGGTTTTACACGCACACAGCTATAGTATGTTTAAAAGTGACTACACACTATAACACACATCAGAACCATGGTGTTAGCGGCTGGTGCATGCGCAGCTGTCTGGGGAGGGGTTGAGGGAGGTTTGCAAGTGATGCGGAAGCTGACACAAAACTATGTATGTAGTTTGTATGGCCTACTGTGAGTGGCTACTGATAGATATGAGCAGCTGGGCAATTATTTGGTACTCTTGTGACTATAATTTATGAAATGTTCTGCAGTTATTTGTGGCTTTGTAAGTTGTATGTTACTGTGTTGTAACTGTTTAAATTAATTGAAGATTTAGTAGAGGAAGTCATGGGTGTCTCAGGGTTGTAGCTAAGGATCCTTAATTAAGGTGTAGCAGACTGTTACACCTTTAGTCTGGTCTGCTACACCATAAGAAGTTATTCTCGCACGTGAAAAGGCTGTCCTAATATTTTAACGTATAACGTCAGTCATTTAAACCCTTGATTGTAATAGCATGCAATTCTGAGGGTAACTGAAATGCAAAAATCAAAGAATATTTTATTCCATTTTTGTTAGTTCATAGCAACTTCATTATGCCCCAAAAATGATTTTATTTTGAAGTTACATTGTGAAGATATTGAGGTGCAAAGTTGCTTCCGGTTGTTTATATCCGGTATAGTAGTAGTAGTAGTAGTAGTAGAAGTAGAAGAAGAAGAAGAAGGAGGAGGAGGAGGTTATATTTACCCAGGAATGCCCCTTCAGCCTGAGGCTGATCTTCCACAGGGGTCCTGCAGCAGCTACCTAAGTAGGTTGCCTTCTTCCCCACCCATTTATACTCCTGAGTCGAGGGAAGCAATTGTGTATTAGTTTCTTGCTTAAGGAAATTATGCCATAGCTCGCCATCACTGTGGCTTGAACTTGCAAACCTTCAAGGTCCCGGATGTAAACACTCCATAAGATGACTCTCTAACCAACTGAGCTATTTGCACCTATATAGTAGGTGTGCATGCTGTGATGTATTAGCATAAATGGAAATGGCTATAGCGCATGCAAGGCAATAGAAATGTCTTACAAGAAGTAAACCTCTGGTTGCCTGCTGACTGCAGTAATGTGCTCAGAAAGAATGTGGCTTTGATTCACTTTTCCAATAATGCCAAGATGTGAAAGAAATGGCCATTACGAGGAAACAAGCAAGAAGTCAGTGGGATGGGCTAACTGCACATTCAGACCCATGCAGTGTGTATCTCAACTAGAATGTTTTGAAACGGAGGATAGCATTACTATGAGTTTTGGGCTTTTACACAAGGTAAACGGAGACTGAAGCCTGAATCATCAAGCTGCGCGGGCGATTTGTGTACTAGGAAGCCATTGGGAAACTGTAACGTGATAATATTCAAGAAAGTCAACAAATACAGAAGAAGAGAAGGCTGAAAGAAAGCGTGAGAAATGAATGGTAAGTCCTGTAAAATTCTAATGATAGAGTTGCTGAATACATGTATATGCACTACATTTCATCAATTTCTCGCTTGACCCATTTTTTACATTTTGCCATTATTGGAGAAGTGACTTAAAGTCACACTTTCTTTCTGAGCACATTACTGTAGCCAGCAGGCAACGAGAGGTTTATTTTTTGTAAGACATTTGTTTTTATTGCTTTGCATGCACTACAGCTACTTCTGTTCCTGCTAGTATGTCACTGCGTGCGCGCCTAGTACACCAGATATAGACAGCTGGAAGCAACTTTGCCCCTCAATCTTCATGAATGTAACTTCCAAAATATAAATCCTATTTTTGGGGCACACGAATGTTAACAACTAACGAAAAATGCAATAAAGTATTTCTTAATTTTTGCATGTCATTTACCCTTTAAAGAGATATTTCAGAGACGCAACATTTCAGAGACGTGCGCTAATGTACATTTTTGCGGCAAAAAGCAATGGCTGCATGTGCTGATCATGACTAATGGAAGTGACAAGAACTGCAACCCGGAGTTACAGTTGATTCCAGTTTTTTCGATAGGACCCCCTTCGGTGTGTGGTAAAAACAGCTGTTTATGCATTGTCTGTCGCACATGAACACTACTAAAGGATAAGTAGGTGAGCGGTATTGACGTCCTTCGTCAGGATCTGTTTTGTCGCTTCCGTGGAATCACGGACATGCTGTCGATGTCACGTGATGTTACACGTGATGGCAAGAAAACCCTCTTCGGCGTCACAATATAAAGCGTTTCCTGCCTGATAACTATGAGTAAGTTGTGCATAAGTGTTTCAGGTACTGAACCAAACAGCACGCTTTGCAAATTGCATCTAAGGTAGATATTCTCTAAGTTGGAGTCCCAATCGAAAAAGTTACAAATGCGTCTGATAGAGTTTATCATTTAATCAGTTAAAAGCATACGTAAGCATATCTCGTTCTGCAAATGCGTCAAATGTCTCAATTTGATTGTTGGTAACCAACAATCAAAGGTGTATGCAGGACGCAATGGACTAGCGCATGTGGCCGAAATGTTCCTTTAATATGGTAAGACTTCTTACATTTGCTTACTTTATTTGAGTATTTGCAAGTGTACTTCTACAATATGTTCTGTTGCAGTAAAGATGACTGCAACAGTACAGTTCAAGACTCCACTCAGACAGATTGCATGGTCTTCTTTTGCACGGTTTCCCCAGGATCTTTTAGCAGGGCGGGCTACCCCGTTTGGATTTTGAGGGTGTTGTTCTAAAGTATTTACCAACAACATTAGAAACTCTGGATCTCAGGACTCTATGTGGGTGTGTGAACATTTTATCTAATTGTATGCATACAGAAGGCAGGTGAAGAGGTGGAGAGGATGTTAGATACAAATAGGGTAGGTGTTTTGTGGACAGCTCTTGCAATGTGATCTGTGAAGTTCCACCTTCAGACCCGCCTTGTTTTGACATCAACAGGTGAACATGGATTTAATTGCATTCTTTAATTAAGCATCATTGGAGATCTAAGTTAGTTGTCATTGTTGTCCTCCCACTTTGTGGTGGAGATCCCTTCACTGTCTGTGCTAGAGGTATCGTTTGATCTAACTTTTATTACCAATTGTTCTACTGATTGTTCAACTATCCCGTCAGTAATATTAATCACAGCACATTTAATATTAATAATCTGCCCTGTTTGATTTAATTCTGTGGGGAAACTTGTATTCTAAATTCTTAGATAATTGATAATTAAATGGTTATTAGTCCTACATCCTCTTGAAGTGATGTTTGGAGGAAATACTGTATTTAAAACATTTTTCATTTCAAGTACTTGCATCTGCAGTCAATAAATGGTACTATCTATACATAATAGATATACACGTGGAAATTCCACGATTATTCACGCCTGTGTCCCACTGTTTTCATATATGGTTACATGTAAGCTTGTACATTGTGCATATAAAGCTCCTTCCAGGCTCTTCACGAGCAACAATCTTGCAAACCATCAAGAAACTGGAAGATGAGCAAACACTCTCAGGAGCAGATCGTTCGTTCAAGGTGGTAGATGTCAATTGTGTGCAATCGCTTTGTGGGACCGCCTCTACACTTCCGCATCACAAAGCACAGAGACAATGAGAACGGAAGGCGTGGAAATCAGCGACAGAACAACCAGACAGTACCTGAACAGACTGGAGTTTTGCTGTTTGCTGCCTAAGAGGGTTCTCTTTTAACGGAGGCACATATGGCATGAAGACTGGAGTGGTGCCAAAGGCAGCACAATAACAGCTCCAACATATTTTTACGACAAGTTGACTTTCCAACTTTACTGCAACGCAATTCGTGTTTGGGTCCCTGTAAACAGAGATATTGTATGTGCAGCTCCTAGGCATGGTCTCAAAGTTCATCTTTGGGGGAAGCATCAGTGAACATGGAGTAACGACACATAAGCTCTTCAAAACCAACATGGACTCTCACCTGTACACGGCACTCTAGACTGCCTTATCACTGATGCAGATGAACTCTACCCAGATGGTTGGCATTTACAATATGACAGTGCACCAACTCATTCGTCTAGGCACGTTCAAGCTTTCCTTGCAAATCGCCAAATTGATGTAATGACTGGCCCACCAATTCTTCCGGCCTAAAACCCGATAGTGAATTTGTGGAGCTGGGCCAATCTGCAATTGAAAAAAACATGTTTGTCAATGCAGCAGGAATTGGAAGAAACAATATCAAATGTTTGGGAATCACTCACTGCTATTGAAATACTAAATATATGCTTGATACTTGAAATGTTACCTGCACAGTTTGCTTGCAGACATCAGTGCTACCTAACAAACAATGACCGCACCTCCAACGCGGTGGATGCGGTGTCGTGCGGGATGTCCGTGTGCTGGTCGATTGCACCCTAAGCACGCGGATGGGCAATGTTCATTTCCCCTGCTTCAGACTCGCAGGCGGCGGCGCAGGCCAACCTACCTAGTCTCCGCCCTAAACACCTGACACGTAGCGGCTAAAAAGGCTTGACCACCATGTCCACCAGATGCATACCGCCGGAAACGTTTCAGTAATTATGTCTGCAACTGTACATACGTCATATGTTGTATGTTGTATGTACTTAGCTCGGCGGCAAATAATCAGACTATGTGCAACTCTATCTCAGATCAAAGAAATAGTAGAAACTGCCAAGACTCAGCAGCTGGTATACAACTGGCTTAGTCACAGCAATGGTAGTGTGGCAGCCATTGAATGTTGGTGAGAAATGAGGTTTGTATTAATTGCAGCAGAATTTGGCATTATCAATAGAGGCAATCAAGCGGCCAGATGGTTGGACACAGCAAGAATTCATTAGTTGTTGCGAATCTTCTCAAAATATTATGGATAGAGTGCTCTTGTTTATGTAGTTTATAACAATTGTCGATAATAATAATGATAGATAATAGGAAACGTTCTATTGTTTTTTTTGCAAAACAAAGCATTTAACCAGTAAAATTATGTACTGTACTGTAATTACATTATTGCCCATTGAAATACTGTATGGGGTACTTTGTGGAAGTCAAGTGTGCGTGGTACATTGTGAACGTAGATAAACTAATCCTACTGTTCACTAAATGTTGTTATTGCAACCACCTTGTAGGCCAGGTAAGCATGGTTTTTTAAGCTTTGTTAGATGCTGCTTTATGACCCATACCTGACGTGCATGCAGGTGTTTATTTAATACTAGTCCTACCCCGCCCTATGGGCGGTAGCAATCTACCTTTGTGCATTTACACTACAATACACGCATTCTATTACTCTATGCATCTTCCACACTCCAGCCAGCGCAGTTTGCACTCTGCATTTGCTGTTGTCGTTGTATTCAGAGTTTTGCATTCCCATCTCGGACTCTTCCCACATAATAACGTCATGATCTATTTATGTAGAAAATGAGCTGGCTTAATTAATTTAAATCTGCATACTTGACTAATTGAACAAACAGACTCCAGCGCATCTCATTTCAGAATGCCAAAGTCTCGTTTCTGGCCATTGGAGGCAGTCTAGGCGAAATCCGACTTGGTCGTTTGTCTCCGGTCGAATTCAACCGGGCCACCACGTTTTGCGACAATCCGCAATGGGCATAGTGTTGATCGGTGCATTACAGATAGACAGTACACAAGGGCTAACAATATCAAGGTCAAATTGTACCGAAGGCATTTGGTTCAGGGAAAGTGGTCTGATTACACTTCTGGTCATATTGTGGAGATGATTGTGACAAGCTGTACTGCCAAGTGGTGGTTCAGTTTTTATTTTATATTATATGCCATTTAGACTTTTCCATGAGATCGTTTAGTACATGTAGATAGGCAGTTTGGCTGAAGTTGTAGTAGCATTGAACTGCATGGTTTCTTAGCGCAACTTCCTGATTAGCAGACGTTAATGGTTTACTTTGTGAAAGCAGGTAAAAAGCCTTGCAGCATTCTGATACAGTATTAGTCATATGCTCAATGCCCAGTTTGATTAGTTAAGTTAAAGGAACACTTCACGTGTGTGGGCATCTCTGACTCTGCCTTCAACTGATAATCTTATCTGGTCACACATGAAGTTGGGAAGTTTGAAACTATCTCAGAGTAAACTTGATAGCTGAACATTATGATAAGGTTAGAAAACAACGTACGAGACGGTTTTCCAAATAATGTCCAATAGTGTAGGTTTTGTTTCACCCTTCGTTTAGACATTTGATACTTGCTTAGGCGAAAGTAAAAGGTGCTTTCACATCACTGCCTTACCTTCAATCTGCACTAAATGGCACACACGGTGATGTTTCAGCTGTAGAACGAAGGCACTTGATGTCGTGTGATTATGACGCAGATTTCTGTGTTTTTTGCTTCGCACAAGCAATTTTGGACTGTACTACGGCCTCCTTTTGTAGAAAGAAACACAAAGGAAAGCGTGAAGGACTGAGCGATTGCCAGTCATTGAAGACGATCCATGTGGATTGAACAACATACGAACAGGTGACTCGCTTAGGAACTGTAAGTTGTTCTCTTTCACTGTCAGAGTTGCGTGAAGCGTCTAGATCCGTTTCTTGTGTACTCTAGTAGCTGGCCTTTGAAAGCCAGACCAAAACAATGCACCGCAGAACACAGCAAATGTTTGGTTTGCAGCCCAAGACCTTAACGTACGTTAATGTCTACTGCAGGTTTGTCAATCGGTGAAGTGTTTCTTTAATGTTGTGCAAATTTTCCTTCATTAAGATACAGCATTAGACAGACATCAGTGACTCTTACCTGGTGAGTGGCTCTTGATTTTGTGGATGAGCTGTATTTTTTAGATAAAGGTCTCTTGCTGGTGCCTGTTTATAATCAGATGATCTTTCTAACAAGTAAACAGACAGTTGTGTCTGTTACTCAATTGCACATAGCTATCACTATCTGACACAGTAGGTGGAAGTCACCAATTTGTAGCCGTTTTTCCTATACCTGTAAGTTATGTCTTGATCCCATCAACTGATGAGTCTGCATTGAGATTAAATTTGATTTGTTTTGAGCGAAATCAACCAGTGTAATTGTAAGCAGAGTTGACTCTGTAATTGCGAGTAGTGGGTGTGACAGCTAGTTGACATTATGTCATGTTATGGAGTCCGATATATAATTGCTAACATGTTCTTATGTATTGTTTGGTACTTATTAATTTATCCTATTCTGAGATTAATACCGGCTTTAGACTAGACTATTTGACTCAAGACAAATTGGCTCAAACCTGGTCCATGCTAATTTGGCTTAGTGTAAACGGTGTTGGCTCAAACTAAGCACGATGATCCCTTGCTACATTGGCTGCAGCTACACCATAGGGCCAGGCTCGAGCTAAACCTAGCTACATGTTACATATTTTTGTGTTACTAGGCAACAATACACAAAGCTTACTTCCCACTGTTTATTCCTGGGTTATTGTCAATATAACAAGCTGTAGTACAAGCACGTGAACTTCTCATGGTGAAAACTGGACTGATTTGGAGGTTAACAGTTTTGATCGACAGTATCGTCTTTATGCACTTGCGCCAAGCATGCCACGTCCAGTTAGCCTGGATAGTGTAAACACACCACCAATGATACCAAATTAGCATGGGCCAGGCTCGAGTCAAATCATTTAGTGTAAAGCCAACATAAGTCATGGAAAATTGATCATCTACATCTTTGGTGTCAGAATTTGCTTGATATGTACATAAAATCTTAGAAAGCCTGACTAATTGGTTGACAGGCTTGCAAGTTTGCATGGGGATTGGAAAACAAGCAAGTAGGCAAATAGACAATTAGAAATGCTTTCAGCAACTTAGGGACAGGTATTAGATGGCCTCATACCAGACCTCTCTTTGTGCTGTCGAGGCTAGGTATAAGTAAGTATGGGCACACACACACACACACACACACACACACACACACACACACACACACACACACACACACACACACACACACACACACACACACACACACATGGCAAATGGATAAAGAGCTGCCGTTAAATGGTAATGCCCCAGCCAGATGGCTGGGTTCCTGTGCACTAAGCAGGAGCTATGGGCTATGCTAAGCAATCACCTAGAGCTTGGCCAGGTGCTCGCAGGAGCAACGTCTGCAATGCCAACTGTGGTGTGGGCACCCGGAGGCCTTTGCTACCTCAGTCATCAAAGACCAGGTGCTCATTTATACTCGTGAGTTGAGAGAGGCAATTGTGTGTGAGTTTCTTGCCCGCCATAGCTCACCATCACTGGGACTTGAACCTGCAACCGTACAAGGTCCCGGATGTAATCACTCCATAAGATGACTGACTCTCTAACCAACTGAACACACACACACACACACACACACACACACACACACACACACACAAACACACACACACACACACACAAACACACACACACACACACACAAACACACACCACCACCACCACCACCACCACCACCACACTAGACAAACAGGCAAATATCACTACATTACACCACAGGATACAAATCTTGTGTTATAGGTACACTGAGTGGAAGAAAAAAGGTTGTTCTTGGCACGCAACCTACTGTTCTGAAGCCATTCTATTCCCGCGGTAAATTCAACGTATTCACATGCTCGGATCGTCCTGCAGTGATATACTCAAGTAGTGGGAAACTCGTGTTTTCAAATGTGAATCTTAAGGTCAGCACTATGTTATATTTTATTTGTTGATATATATGACTTGTAAGAGAAGTGTGTGCTTGTGTGTGTGTGTGTGTGTGTGTGTGTGTGTGTGTGTGTGTGTGTGTGTGTGTACACGCACGTGCACGTGCATGGGTGCATGCACAAATGCATGTGTTTTTTTGTGTGTGCATGTTGATTTATTTTGATTGATAAGAGATAGGTAGCTGTAGTGATGGAAGTGGTGAATGTATAGAATGAAGATAGAATCTATTTTGACTTATAGCTTGGAATGAGAAATTTGGAAACCATATCAAATTATTATATTGTGTGTACCTTTCAGAGATCAAGGTCAAGAATGTTTTTGCTAGGCACAGTTTGTTCAGGCATGTATTTACTATTATTTACCGTACATAAGTTATTGTCCTAATTTACAAGCAGAGTGGGGTCTGGTATACATTACTAAGTAATCTAGCTAGTGCTGTAGAATGTAGATAATGGCTCATAAGTTGTACTTAGCAGCTTATGCTACCTGTTATGTGTGACTATGATTATATTGTCCTCTGAAACATTTCAAACTCAATAACATTTGTTTGCCATAGTGTTGTTATCATTGTGTGCCAAAATGTCACTATTGTACAAGTATACACAGTGTACTTTGGGAAGCGGTTCAGGTGATTTGTACTCTTCTTGTAGAAAAATATGCAAGAGCTGTAGTCATCTGTGACAGTTGTCCATTTTACTAAATATGCCAATTGCTGTTTACTGTATACTGTACTAGCTGAATAGCCCATTCTCCACTCAGGCATATTAGATTATTAGTTGTTAGTTAATTAATTTAACGTTGTTTGCAAATTTGTGTTGTTGCAGGAGTCATTTTTCATGAAGTGCTGTTCATGAAATTTATCATGAAGTGCTGTATATTTTGTTCACATGCATTTTTACTCCATTCTAAAGAATTAGCAACCGGACAGACATTTCATGAAGAATTTTGTTTAGATCCTGTTCAATTATATCCAGTTCTGAGAAATTAACAGGGATCGAGAATCCCAACACATATATGCCATTACAGATCCTGGTTTTCGCCTTTACTGATTAGAATATTGATTGTTAGTAAATATCCCATTGAAGACAATGAAAATGTAACCAAGTGTCCCTTTCTAAGAAATTAGTTCCCCCCCGCATTACTTTCGTTGTTCGCCCTTCGTTTTCGGTGGACCTCGTCAGTTTGAAACTCATTAGTCTGACGTGTTTCACTTGAGAAGAAAATGAGATCCCATTTTGAAGTCATGTGCAGTTACTTACTCACCTGTATATAGCTTGACACGCATGCTGAATGAAATTGTGTCCTACTCTTCTCACTTTATTCTGTAGAAATTGAAACATTTTTCATGTAGCACTCGGTGCGGGAAACGTTTATGTTGTATTTGGTGCAAATGCAATCAGAATTTGGAAACGCAAGCATTAGAAGAGCGGCTTCAATCGGCAAGAATCTTTGATCACTGGAAGCGTTGCAAACTTGCAAAGGACGACGATACGTACAGTGCACACAGCACTGTAGGTGTGGGCGTGCATTCAAATGAACCAGAAGGTGTAGCATTCGTGGCGGCGAGAAAAATTAAGGGGTAACCCTTTGAGAGGGGACCCCATGCACTGTCGGTCTGCATGGATTCGGTGTGTGCAAACCAAACTTGGCGGAGATCAGGCCAGGGACAGCGGAGAGACGTGCGAACATACATACTCACACACCTGAATTTCAGCCATACCCACTATGAGTTTAGCCCTTGCAGAATAGATCCCCAAGCTGAGCGATTTTGGGGATCTTGTATAGATAAGTTCGATGATTTTAAGTCTATCTGAACTACATCAACCCAGCATCGTCGAGTACCGTGAGCTGGACATTTATGATTAAAAAGTCTTCTGTGTAGAAGTTGTTTTTGGGCACGGTTGTTTGACATTCTTACAACGTGTCCCAACCACAGAAGTTGTTGTCTTTGAATTTTCAATCTAATGGGATCTTGCTTTGCTGTGGCCAGATTTTCTTTGTTGGTTATTTTATGCCATTTAGACAGTCCAAGAACCGTCCTAATACATCTCATGTGAAACGTGTTCAGCTTACAAATTCTTGCTTGAGTCAAACATACACACACACACACACACACACACACACACACACACACACACACACACACACACACACACACACACACACACACACACCTAAATATCCTATATCCTAATGTCAGGGGCTGCCTTTCAGAGGTCACGCCCCGGCTGTTAAGCTGGGCCCTGTGCTACTTAGGGAACTCTGGGCCTGCGCTAGCAAACTCCTGGAGCCACTCCATAAGATGACTCTCTAACCAACTGAGCTATTGCACCACACACATGCACGCACACATACACATGTGCACATACACACATGCACACACACACACACACACACACACACACACACACACACACACAAACACATGCACACACACACACACACACACACACACACACACACACACACACACACACACAAACACTTCTTTTTTTCTTTCTTGCTACTCAACAATGAGCTCACGACTTTTGTTCAGCTGTTATCTACAATTTGTCTTTGATGAGCACATTTATGTGCAAAGAGTCCAACTGTAAAACGACAATTCAATGACAGATATTACAAACGTTCTTTGTACCAGTAGTCAAGTTTGCTAGTTGTGACACGTTAGTCTCTTTACTTCAATCTTGTCAATTCTAGCTTTCTCGTAACATTCTAAACCTAATCTCATATTTCCTTCCACCCTGAACGGTCACATGCTATCTTTTCCCAATTTTTGTGATCAATACCGATATTCCGTAGATTGTGTCTTAGAGTGTCTTTGAACCTCAACTTCTGACCACCAGCTTTTCTTAGTGCATCTAACAACTGACCGTATAGCACTTGTTTTGGTCTATATAGCATCCACGTCTGTGATCTATCCAGAAGAGTTGCAAGAACGACTGCTTTGTAAACTTTGATTTAGTCGTTATTGTTATTTCTTTTATACTCTATAGTCTTGACTGAAGTGCGCCAAAAGCTCTATTTGCTTTTTGCAGACGTGCAGCAATGTCGTTATCAACACTACAATCCTCTGAAAGAACACTGCCAAGGTAAGAGAAAGAGGATATCCTCTTTAGTGCTTCGCCAGGGTTGTCCCCAGCATACAAAGGCACCGCGCTCCGCCATGCCTTGGCTTCCACTTGGTACAGGCCCACCATGCTTTGCTGTACAAGTAGGCAGTGATTAGTTATGAAGACAATGGACTTGTATTTGTATTTTGAAAAGTGGGAAGTTGTTTCAGGCTAACAAGTAGTTCCTGGGATGCTTGGTTTGAAGATAAGACCAATTAGGACAAAGACTGCCATATGGTATGAACTTAATTGTAATACAAGTACTCAAAGATAAAACAGTGGTGGCCACTATTTAGGTTAGTATCTGATGGTAAAAAACGAAGTCTGTAGATGTCTGGCCTTCCTATCCTATATAAAGGGAGGTTCTCAACTTCTTGAGGTCTGGAAATTTTCCCACTCGCATTAATCTAGCTATCATGTGGTCAAGCACAGTGAAGTAAGACAGAGACACTTTTTTTAAAAAAAAAGATAAACCACTTTATTCCTTTTGTGCCTGAGCATTCTATGACAACAGTTTGTGGCATCTCAGCGTAAGCAAACCTGCATCAAAGCTTTTGTGGTCTGACCATAAAAATTGGAATGGGCGGGACCAAAATTTAAGGTGGGCGTGGTTATTTCCGCCGTGCCTTACAAAAATCCTGGGAACACCCCTGTTCGCCATTTACAAAAATGTCTTTGCCAGCATTTACTGTACAAGGAATCGGCTGAAACATGCACTCCATTTTTTGATATTTATTTGTAATCCAAAACTGATAGCTGCTTTTGCAAGAATTTACAATTTCTTGGGTGTCATTTGCAGAATCTGCTACCAGAGCACAGTTATCTGCAAAGAGCAGCTCTCTTATGGTTTTAGATTTTGTCAGAAATATGCAATGATAGAATAAACCGTCTTCCATACGATATTGAAATGAGACTCCTCAATTTTCAGCTTAACCATTCATTTCATTTAGCATTTCAGCAGGAAACAGAGCAAACAGAGTGGGTGCTAATACACAGCTCTGCTTTATTCCTGTTTGCACAACAAAGCTTTCTGATTTTTCATTGTCAGATATGACGTCTGCATTCATTCCTTCATGTAGATGTCTCACTAAATTTACAAATTTGGGTGGGCAGCCCAATTTTGTCAAGATTTTCCACATTGCCTCTTGATTAACTGAATCAAAAGCTTTTGTCAAATCTATGAAGACTATGTACAAAGGTTTATGTTGCTCCTTGCATTTTTCTGGTAACTGTCTTAGGGTAAATACCATGTGCGTGGTGTTTCTTCCTTTGCGGAAGCCACACTGGGACTCGGAAAGAGTTCCTTCTGCTATTGAGTCTACCAGTCTGTCTGTCGATTCAAGAGAATTCTTGATAAGACTTTACCAGCAGTAGACAATAATGAGATTCTACGCCAGTTTCCACAGTGACTTTTGGCACCCTTTCTCGTAGATTGTGATAATTTGGGCATTTTTCAGGTTCTTTGGTATAATTTCTGTATCCCTAAATGTGTAAGATGACCTTGACAATTTTCTCTATAAAAGTATCACCTCTTCTTTGATAAAACTCAGCTGCAAGACCATCCAGACCAGCAGATTTTCCAAGTTTTAGAGATTTGATTGCAGCTTATATTTTTCAGGTGTTGGTCGTGAGATACACACAAAACACACACACACACACACACACACACACACACACACACACACACACACACACACACACACACACACACACACACACACACACACACACACACAACAGCTCTCCTTTATATAGAGAGATGTGTAATGTTTTAGTATATTTCTTGCTGATGGACTACAGAGCATTGAGCTACTTTTTTGTCGTGGTGGTGTAATTAAATTATATTTATTTTTTAATCTTGTCAAAGGATGAAAGTGAGTGCTCACAATCACTGTTAGCTAAACAATTTTATAAGACAAATTATTCCAATCTTGTTTCGATAATCGTCCTGAGTCTTATTGTGTTTACTGAACAAGTTTTCTTTGCTGAGTTTGTAATGATGGGAGATAGGTTTGACTGAAAAATGACAAAATAGATTCTCTAGCTGCTTTCTGTGTTGAGATTTGGTCTTGAACATTATTGATTATAAAAGCAGCATTTGAAGAATACATTGTTTATTGTAACAAACATACCTATAGAACTTGATCTTTAGAGAGCCGCAACAAGAAAATGAACATTGACGTAGTGGCCTATTTGAGCTAACACAACCTTACAAAATTAGTGTTAGCTTTATTGATGAATTTGGAGAACTAGGTTCCTCTACAACTAGTTTGCTGGATGAGAGAAGAAGAAACTGATCTAGTACACTGAATCACACATTTCAATATGTGGAAAAGTCATGAATAATGTGCATTTTTGCAATGAACATTGTATACCATGTATAATCCCAACTTTTACATAATGTATTTGCCTGTTATTTTTAGGAAGAAATTAATTGTTTGGGAAACCAACCACTGGCAAAGTGGAAAGCTAATGCTCTAGTTGTGGTACTTCTGTAACAGTTTGTATAGCACAATGGCGTATTGAGAAACCATGTGCGGTAGTTTTTATGAGAGATTTAGCTTTATGGTCAGATTTGCAACTCTATAATTGCAATGTATTGAATTACTAGAAATTTACTTGTGTAAAAATTGTTTTTACCAATTTTTGGGTTTTGGAAGAATTATGTGACATTTGTTTATGCGTTTTTGATCTAATAATGTCAGAGTACTAGGTATCACGGGGTTAAAGGTGTACGTACATGTTTTGCAAAAGGTACAGTAGCACATAAGAGTTCTTCAACTTTGTCAACATTTCAGTCATATTTGAAGTAAAAGGATCATTGCAGTCTTTGTTTTCTACAAAATCTTGTGCAGACTTTGTTTCTACAAGTGTTGTGGTAGTTAATCTCTATTCTCAACAGCATTTGTGATTCCTGAGAGAACTTTTGGTCTTTAAGTATCTAAGTAGTGGTATGATCATTCATGGCACATGCATACAGTAGCATACTTGTTTAAAATAATGCATGAATTATACAATTGTGATACAAAACTGTGTCTCTGTGACTACTTGCATAAATAGGATAAATAACAACTGTGCATAAATTACACTGCTGCATTGGCTAGCTATGTAAATATTGTATATTGACATACTAATTGAACCATTTTGAAGAACGTAAGCATGATACATGCATGATTTTACAGGGAGTTTCACACATGTGTCCTCTTAATACAGAAGAATACCCTGACAGGTTGGTATTTTATCTGAATTTGTTGACTACGATACAGGTCTTGAGAGACATGACGTGTACAAAAACTGAGGAGGAGCTTCAGCAGCTGACGTGGGTACTGAGTGACAAACTGTATTGTGATGAATGTATGTACATATGACTAGAACAGCCAGGGGAGAGAGAATTTGTTGTTTCTTGTTGACAAGCAGAAGTTGGATGCATTTGTACAATGCATGTCTTTTAGTAAGAATGACATGTAGATTATGACAACACGAGAGCCGTCTAACAGTGAGACAGACAGAATAGCTATGGACAGAGCAGCTACAGACAGACAGGTAGGTAATAGTAATACAGAAATGTGAGATGGTTGGTAGACAGGTGAACATGGAGACAAACAAGGCGGAAACAAAAACTGAGGTAAATTTAAGCTTGAATTGCTTAAAACACGCTGGAAGCAGGATGTAGTGTGGAGTTTGTGTCAATAGATACTCTACAAGATCTGTTTTCAATCTCATTTCCAAAATTGTTTATATAATTAATTGTTGCTATAACTGCAATTGATGTTTGTCCAAAATGAAGAAATGTGTTACAATTACAGGTATGTGTAGAAGAGCAAGCCTGGACTTCAGAGCCACTTAGATGTCAGAATGTTGTTCTCTTATTTTTGGAAAATTATTTATGATATCGAACTAGGGGCACATTTATTATATATGCTCTTCCAGAAGAGGTTGGAAGACTGGAAGAGATCTTTGGTTGTTTCTTCATTGTGTGCTAATAGTAACAGAAGAGGTGCAGTTTCTCGTAGAAACTTGGAAGAGCAGTAGAGGTAGAGGTGGTGCATGTGCACTCTCTCTGAATACAGGTGGTGGTGTGAAGGGCTCACAAGCATTGACTAGAGCCTCTTCTTTGCCACTGGCATGGAATCCAATTGGAGCACAATCGAACTGCTTTTGGGGATCCCTCAAGGGTTCATAATCAGGTTCTGTGTCCGTGTTGGTGAAGGTTTTCCTATCCAGTCTCTCTGACAGCTTCCACAAGTAAATTGGATTTCAAAATTTGGTTTTCCTGTGAAGAATTAGTTCAGCTATAGTGCGCATGTTCATTGCCTCTTCTGATTATTTCTATATTTCTTGCTCTTCTGAAGGGCGTGGCTCTTCTGTTTTCTGAAATTCTCTCCTTTACCATATTCAGAAGAGTAGAAGAGGAGGAATAAAGAAATCTGCCCTAGATTGCTGCTAAATGGCAGGCTGTTAGTCTCGCATAGCCAGACTCTTCCCCACCTACATCCGCCGGCAAGAAATGGTCTGGTGAACAGGCTTTGAAGTTTTCGTTCGCCACACTCAATTACTTCCCTGCATTCCGGGAGACTAAAGACCTCTTTAGTAGTCGACATTGATGCCTAAAGAAAACAACTAAGCACATGTGTAGGCATGAGATCATGTCAACGGAGACACAATAACGATCGCTATTGCCCACCTAGCTAGCGCATATGAATCATATGGTATCTATTACGGCGTGAAGATGTATGTGTGACTGACAGAAAGAAAGAAAAACGGCCTAGGAGTACACACTGGATGGACATCAAAGTTGTGTGGTAAGCTTACGTACGACCGGTGTTATCATGTGTCGATATCAATACTGTGATTGATTTCTGAAAGTTCTTTTGATAGGAGCTCGCCGTCTACGCGAAGTCACCAGTGAAAGCCGATGGTGAAACGCAGCTACTAACAGTAACAGCTAGTCACTATTCGGGCAGCAATTGCTGCTACAATGCCTGCAACGCCCAAACGAAGACTGTAGGATGCGTTGGCAGAGTCTGACAATTAGCTACAAATTAATTAAGTCTTTGTTTGGGTGTTGCAGACGTTTTAGCAGCAATCGCTGCCTGAATAGCGACTAGCTGTTACGGTTAGTAGCTGCGTTTTACCATCGGCTTCCACCGGTGACTTTGCATCGGCGGCAAGCACCTATCAAAAGAACGTTCGAAATCGATCACACCATTGACGTGCAGTGACACCGGTCGTACCGAACCACACAACTTCGTGATGTTTATGTGGTGTGTACTACTGCCATTTTTCTGTCAGTCACACGTACATAACATAATATGATTTATATGGTGACATGATCTCATGCATAAACGTGTGCTTAGTGGTTTTCTTTAGGCATCAGTGTCGACCAATAAAGAGGTCTTTAGTCCCCCGGAATGCAGGAGAGTAATTGAGTGCGGCAAACAAAAACTTCAAAGCCTGCTCATACCAGACCATTTCTCGCCGCGGATGTAGGCGGAGAAGGGTCTGGCTACGCGAGACTAGCAGGCTGTAGGCAGGTAGACCACAGACAGGCAAGTAGAACTAGACACAATGAAAACGAGAGGGCAGCTGCAGGTAGACATCTGGACATTCAATGTATAAATTGTACTTTCCTGTGATTATGCTGATCTCTGTTTAGTCTTGCTATTGCTAATAATTCAACTCTTACATTTGGGACTATTGATGAAATTCAGAAGCTTCACATTACAACTGTACCGCTTGGAGAGTCTCCCAAGTATGATCAAGTTTGTAGTTGTACTTGTACATGTAATGGGTTCATGCTGTATATTATATGTTTATATATAATATCAGGGTTGTCGCCAGGGATCTCAAGGGTGCTACGCCTTAATTAAATGAAAACATGGGGTAGGCGTTACACTTACAACATGAAGTGAACTTCCTTTGAACCCGCTGTGTTGCCATTTCACTATTAATTGTGAACTAACGATCGAATTCAGTTTTTTAATTGCCTTACTAAAGACCATTCACTTATCTTCTTCTCTTGTTTTGTACGTGGTTGTTGTTTGTCGTCTATGAAGAGACCTACTCAAAAACTGCAGATTCTTTGCTGTTAGTGAAACGAGCATGTCTACGGCAGCCAACACAACCATGGGAGCGTTGACATTAACAGGATTTGATCTTGCAGTCACGATCAACGTTGACTTACACGTAGCGTTGTGCTCTGTACTCTCGTTTCACAACAGAAACTGGATGCATATGTTCTTAATGTTGTTTGATATCCAAAGCGACCGCAGACAGTCCAGAGCGGTAGGTATCTGGAAGGGTTTGAAGATAGGATGTTGCATGCATGCATAGCAATCTGTTCATTAACTAGTAAAACCAAATCTCGCATCAAATCAGCATACAAAAGGCAAGGCGCTCCGCCATGCCATGGCTTCCACTTGGTACAGGCCCACCATGCTTTGCTGCATGAGTAGGCAGTGATTAGATATGAGGACAATGACTTGTATTTGTATTTTGAAAAGTGGAAAGTTGTTTGTCCATAACAAGTAGTTTCTGGTATGAACTTAATTGTAATACAAGTACTGAAAGATAAACAGTGCAGGGCTGGATCCAGAGGGGTGTTTAGGGGGTTGAAACCCCCTCTGTTCCAATAGGCGTGGTTCAATAATTTCATACAATTTCATTAGAAAAGAGAAAATTAGTAATGCTATAAATTACTGCTAACGGTGAACCCCTCTTTCAAAAATTCCTGGATCCGGCGCTGCAGTGGGTGTCGGTACAGCCCATTATTTTGGTCCGCATCTGATGGTAACGAGTTCTGTAGATATATGGCCCTTTCTATCCTATGTACTAGGTTCTCAGCTTCTCGAGGTCTGGAAATTTTCCACAGGCTATAAGGCCTGAGCATTCCACGACAACAGTTTGTGGCATCTCAGTGTAAGCAAACCTGCATCAAAGGTTTTGTACGGGCGTAACCATAAAATTGGAATGGGCAGAGCCCTAAAAATTAGGATGGGCGTGGTTATAACAATTTCTGCCGTGGCTTACAAAAATCTTGGGGACACCCGTGTATGTGTATATATATATATATATATATATATATATATATATATATATACATATATATATATATATATATATATATATATATATATATATATATATGTATATATATATATATAATATATATGTATATGTATATATATAAAGCTCAAACTGTCTCTGTGTGTGTGTGCTTGCGCGTTTGGCGGCCACGTCTTTTGTCCGTTCGCAACCGAAATCGGCATGCACACTCGGCACGCACTGGGGAATGTTTGCGTAAAAAAATTTTTAAAATTATGTACCGGGTCCCCTCTCGAGGGGTCGACCCCCGCGTAAAATTTCTCAACTACGCAAGCGCTACACATTCCAGTTTATTCAAACACATGCCCACACCAGTCCTGTGTAGACCGTACGCGTCGTCGTCCTTCGCAAAGCTTCGAGCAATCGAATATCTCTTACCGACGAAACTTACTCTTCTAGCGCTTTCGTTTCCCTCCAAATTCTGATTGCATTTGCACCAAATCCAACCTACACGTTTTCTGCAGCAAGCGCTACACGGGGAGTGTGTTGATTTCGCTCGAAACAAGCGCGAAGAGCAAGATTCGAATTCATTCAGCACACCCGGGACCTCGCAACAAAGATTGCCCGTACGAAGGACGGGCCATGTATACTAGTATATATATATATATATATATATATATATATATATATATATATATATATATATATATATGGCATGTGAGAAGAGTACTGGGTATGAGTCTAGTAATGTGGCACATTTAGTGGGGAGACGGGCAACTGTGTGATGGTAGATTTTGTAAAGGAGGTGGGACAAAACTGTTCAACACATGTTCGACTGACTTGGAAATGTTATATCTGCCCTGGAAAAGTATTTGCAGCAGATGAAAGAGCATCTCTATGTTGTTTGTACATGACTTCGCTGGTGGATTGACTTATGCTGTTGTTTATGTGGAACTACAAGAACAAGGTAAAGACAGCCAACAATATTACTGTTGTCCTGTTTAAAAGTGGTGCCTGTGCTCCTGAAAAACAATGATATTTCATACTTTAAGCTTAATTAACTGCTGATTATGTGGCAATTGTAACTACTTATTTTTGAAATTCACAAAAATTATTCTACTTACTGCTTTACACATACACATTTGCAGTGGGAGGTAATGTGTCAGGAGATTGTAATTGCTATTTTTACAAGTCCAAAAACATTTTGAGAAAATGATGGGTATGTAGGGATGGGTATGTAGGGATGGGTATGTACTTATGTCATTTATGCTCATCTCCTACATCACATTCACAACTGCTGCAAGCGATATAGGTAAAAAGATTGTGATGTAGGAGATGGGCATAAATGACATAAGTACATACCCATCCCTACACACCCATCCCTACATACCCATCATTTTCTCAAAATGTTTTTGGACTTGTTTCATATATTTTTAGCTATGTTAAAAGTATATTACGCGAGCACGTGTATATATATATACATATATGTCCTGAAGACAGAAATGACAGTTTTAGTAAACGGAGTGCATAACATTTTGTACATGTGAGAATACTTTCATGCTCAAACCCCAGGAGAGACCACGTGGAGGTTGCACTCTCTGTCTGCCCCACCCACCCACCCACCCTAGGCCACGAATTCCAGGCTGTAAGTAGACGTTGCACATTCCAGTTTAGCTACGGTATCTCTTTTCAAGTGACCTTATTGTGATGTAGAAGCTGGGCATAAATGACATAAGTACATACCCATCCCTACATACCCATCATTTTCTCAAAATGTTTTTAGACTTGTGTAGTTTGAAATGGAAATGACAGTTCTAGTAATTAGACGTGTGGAGCTCGGCCGGGATTTCAATCTTTGATTGCGTCTCTAGATAACTCACGTTACGCTCAGCATACACGGATGTACGTAGCAGCTGACGGATGTACGTAATAACACTGATTACATCTATAAACAACTCCCATTACCTAGGGTTCCACGAAAGAGATACACGCTTACATGCACAGAGAGTCAGACAGGACGCCGTGCCGTTGAACATAGTGGTACTGTACATGTTCAACTACACGCAACTGTAAGCAGCATGTAGCAGCAGGTGGAAGTAGCAGCTAGGCTTCCAAATGGTAGTCACATGTACACACGTGACCGGAACAACATGGCATTGTGGGAAGCGGTACATGGAACTGCATGGCAGCAGTTGACTGATACAAGGTGACTTTGCACATTTCTAGCTGGTGGGTCAGTGCAATTCTTCGGACAAGAGCGAATCGTTTGGTGTGACTCTCGTCGTTGTAGCTGTTTCGAGTGAGGCGCTAGCCTGGCTGACAAAAGTGAAATGTGAAATGTGAAATGTGAAAGAATAAATCGGGTTTTTTTTACTTGCCGATAGCTGGCTTCTGAGACGTTTAGTGTCAGCGGTGATAGTCTGGCTACCATTAGGAACATTTTAAGTTGAGCGCTACGTGGGTCCGAGATCTCTGTAATGAGTTCTGAGAGATCTGGTTCGGATGCGTTTGGATACTTTTGTATGGGGCACCATTTTAGATTCTTCGCATCCCTACATAGGGAGTGCTACTGCACTCCCTGATTTCCAAGATTTCCTAGAAAGTGTAGGTCATTGTTGGTAGTGTAGGAATATTTTGTGGTTATCTATGGGAGTATTGTTGCTTGTTGTGGTACAGTAGAACTGCCCTGTGCCAAGCCCGTCTCGAACTTGTTTGGATTACCAAAATAGCCTTGGATGTCCAGACCTTGCCTCTGACACCCAAGCTGGCGCATTTACGTATTTCATAAGTTTGTGGTAAAGGACACAGCGGCAACAACTACATACTCCTAAATAATGTGCCAGTCAGGATTTATATAGTCAGAGATGCGCGTTTGCCAAAAAAGGATCACCCCTTGTGGTAAGCAACCCTGATCAGGCGGCCTAATAGGATCTGGGTATGCAAGGCAGGGCATCAACAGTAATTAGGATTAGCGATGATTCAGATTAGCGAGGTTCTACTATATAGTTGTATAATTGGATCATTGTGTATGCGTAGACGAATAACGTTTCAAGAATCGTCACAGACATTTGGAGTTTGCACTAGTCGCTATGAATACAAGGGCATTTCTGGATCTGATACAAGACAGCAGAAACCATCTGCTAGCCTTATTGCTCCTAGTATCACTGTTTCATTGGGCAGTGGTGGGGGCTCTGGTGTTGATGCTGATTCTTCAAGTGTAGCTAAAAAGGCAAAAGATGGATCCAGCAAAGTTGGAGCTGGTAGTGGGTTGTCCAAGATTTCTCATGGAGAGCTCATAGAAGCAGATTCCTTTCTTATCGTTGATCAGCATACATTTGAAGGTTTGTTGAAGTGTGTATGTAGCTCAATGTGGTGTAAAAATAAATGACTGAAAGGTAACTATATTGTAAGTCTAGCTTAGACAGTTTGTCTTATAATTTCTTGCGAAGGATGGATTTTAGTAAACTGATGTGATGATAAATATGTCCATACTAGGGCGATTGATGAATGCAGTCAGACAGACTTTTAGACACGCAACTGTTTATGAGTCAGAGTATACTTGTAAATTTATTGAGGCGGTGCTACTGTTGATTGCTTTCGAGGCAATTAGCATTTTATTATCCAGCTACTATACAATTACCATTGTAGACTGCTTATATTCCATGTTTAGAACCAGTTTTGCCAACTGCTTGATGTGTTTGGAAATGCTGTTTACCATATTTACCTCATTGAATTATACACCAGTGACAGAGTGACTTTGCTCTGTCATGTTGGCAGTGCTTTACTGTCAACTTAACAATTGAGAATTGAGGAACTTGTGAACGTGGGACTTGTCAAGGTTGTCTCAGTAGCCTGAATGTTTATAACTACTTAAGCTACTTTGTTTTACCACCTTGTGCAGGATTACTGCCCTGTTTGCAGCTTTTAGTAGTTTAACGAGAACAAGTTATACTAGCAGAACAGCATCATCAAGCAGGCGATACAAAATTGACAGTTGGATGACAAGTTGCTTAAAAGAAGGCATGGCCACTCAATCTTCAATCTCTTCTTATTTGGAAGGTCTAGTGAGCTGGCAAGTGAAATAGGGGATCCAATTTGCTCATTTTCAGATTTGTGTTGCTAACAAAGAATTTGTCAAAAAAGGAGTTTCTGTGATATTCTGAGATGTGGTTTGTACACTAGGCCAACCTTTCAAATTTGCATGTGGTTGGGGTTTCAACATGATCGATCATGTATGAACGATCCAGGTCATTTTTATATTGTTAATAATGAGGCCAGTTTATGGTACAAGGCTATCTCTGCAAAATGTTTTTGATTTGGATAACTTATTAGCCTCTGGTCTTTGGAGGGCCATCTGTGTAATTTTGTGCATTTAATACATATGCTTGATAAGTCAACATGCAGTTTATTACTCACTACGTATCAATGAGCAAGACTGCGTTTTGAAAGGTGCCAATGTTATGTCGGTTTGTGCGGACAGTTTGAAAGGTGTTTTAGGACGTTTGATGTTGTGATTGACTAGACATTGTAATTATATGCAGGCTGTGACTTTTGTTCTTACTTCTAAACAAGATGCTTAGTTGAATATTGAAATGCTTCTCCATGCAGTGTTTGGGTGTCTTATCTGGGTTGATATTACAGTAGGGTGTCAGTTATCCAAACAGTTTGGGACCTGACCCTATTCATAACTCTGATTTCAGATAACTGATGTTAACTCTTCTGGTGCACAAACAGGCGTCTCAGGGTCTTCAAGGCTGCCCACACACTAGTTTAAACTGAATACATGTACACTGAACAGCAATTGCACAAACACCCATACTTGATTGCACTCTGTAAGGTAAGAAATAGTAATGATGAGAAAATAGTTTACCATATAATGTTACTAATTTGACATTCACTTTGTTGCGCATGCGTGTAACAGTTTATAGCGTGTAGTTCTAGAGGGCATGCGAGGCACTTGGCGTTCAGTTAACTGGTGCTTTCAGATAATGGGCGTTCGGATGACTGACATCCTACTGTATTTCAATATTTGTTAGAGTGGTATACATAATCGTATGTGCTTCTGCTTGCAGTATCAGTCAGAAATGGAGTGTATTTTACTTTTAGCTGTATAGCCAACAGAGAGAAGTGCTTTGATGTGCTTGAGGCTTGCACACTGTCTCCCTTCTCAAGGATGTCAGATATTTGTTTTTTAGTGTGTGCTCTATGGCTAGACTTGACTTGAAGAGAGTAATCATTGTTTATACAATTACAATTATATGGAAGACATCTGCATGTATAGAAAACGTTTGTATTTTTTTCAATTATTATCCCAAATCAAACATTTTTGGTATAGTTAATACTGTTAAGTCAGTGAACTTAGGTGTAGCTTTATTATGTGAATTTAATGGCACCCCTTAAATTTAACGTGTGCTGGAAAGATTGGCAGTATTTATACTTTACAGTTTGTGTGTTTACTTTTATGAAACAACTAATTCATGACACTGTTGCTTATAAATGTGATATAGCTGTTCAGTTTCTCTTTTTCAGTAACACATGCTCATCATTTACGATCCAGTGAATGGGCTATGAGTCTCATGTCTTGTCATTTGTCCAATGGATGTTCATACTATTGTGTTGGAACAGCGTTTGTGTATCCAGAGGAACCAGAACCAAAGACAGGCAGAATTCTTCTACTTGAAGTCAATGAAGGTAAAGTAAACACAAATTTGTTATGTATATGGTACACCAAGCAGAGGCTGCTGTAACTTGTCAAGGTGAAAGCAGCCAGTGAGTATGACTGTGCTGCAGCGTGAGCTTTCTTGTTAGATCATGAAACAAGGTAGATAGCAAGGGTGGTTACTGTTTGTTACATTATTCTAACCAAGTTTATAGGATTGGTCAGGCATACTGTTGTACATTGCAAAGTACAAAGATGATCGAGGAACTTATGCATGACTTTGGATCAGATTTGTTCTGTCAGAGAGCAATGCAGCTTGTGTATGAATCTGTCACCAGTTGTGGTGCAAGTGTCAACCGTTATGACTGATCTACCAATGAAAACTACTGGTTGCATGACAGCAGTATGCAGTGGGGTTGGTGGACAGGTTGGCAGAAGGATGGGTAGATGGATGGATGGGCGGGTTCAGCTGTGGACTCAATATCAGGTCTAGCAGCGTCTGCCTATGATATTTACCCAAATCTGAGTTGCTCGTACCATATATACACGTACAACTGATTATATCAAATAGTAACTGAGACTGCATCCTGTTCGGACACTTCACTTAGTACTACTGTCTATTTTACATGCAGATTTCACAAATCTGCAATCTATCTCTGCTGTCTTTGGTTTTTTTGTAATGATCTTGGTATTCTTAGAACTGCCATGTCCTGCCATTTTCATTTATTAGGTGCAATATCTGACAAAGGAAGAGATTTATTCCATGTTTACATTGGCACTGATAACTATTCCATGTTTACATTGGCACTGATAACTGCGCCAGTGCAGCTCGGCATGGTTTGCCACGTTCTAGCTACATAGTGCAAACACAACTGTACCGAGCTGAAATCGAACCGAGCTCAGCCAGCACAGCTTGATTATCAAACTGAGCTGGCACTGTTCAACTCAATTTGGCTTGGTTTCAAACAGCAGTGTAAACAATAGTGTGCCACAATCGTGCCATCTTGCTTCATCTCGCATGCACTTTTCTCAGTATTATCCTGTTTATATGATGGCGTGGACGGACAAAGAAGCTGTGAAGCTAACTAACTTCACTGTGCAGTGAAGATGAAATACATATTCAGTTGGAACGTTGCCAAAGTTGATCGCTTCTGTTGGAGAAAACAGTGCACAAATGCCAAACTTGTTCAGTCCACCACTGTAGTTCATGACGACACTGTCACATGATATCGTGTCCTACTCGGCCAGCATAGTGTAAACGCGTGTCATTCTGGTTTGGAACAAACAGGTTGAGAATGTGTTAAACTGTGCTGAACCAGCTTGATGCAGCAATGCCAATGTAAACACGGTATTATTCATATTATAGCCATGTCAATGTACCATGAACGAGTGGAGCATGAAGGAAACAGAGACACACATACACACACGTGTGTGTGTGTGTGTGTGTGTGTGTGTGTGTGTGTGTGTGTGTGTGTGTGTGTGTGTGTGTGTGTGTGTGTGTGTGTGTGTGTGTGTGTGTGTGTGTGTGTAATGTAACTTACATGTGTTACGGTATCACCACACTTTTTACTATGCTGATGTAGGTCAGAATTTACCAGGGTGCCAGTGTACCTCGGAGGGAGATTTTTGTCATGCCATCAAACATGTGTGAAAACCACCAATCAGAACTGTTCATGAGCAAGGTGTTGAAATTTTGCTTTTGCAAAAGTTTCACGAAAAATTCGTGCTGTAGTATCAGACGTTTTTAGCTGACCAAATGAGAAGATTGCACAGCCATTTGACATTACAAAAAAATTGACAAAAATGGCAGCTACGGCTCTGAGTGGCTGATCAATTTGAAATTCTTATTCAGGGTTTGCAACAGACATTTAATTAACAATTGAAATGCAACCATCATTTATGTAACAAATGTAACCCTCTTGATTGGCATGCATGTTTTACTTTAATACTGTCTACAGTACTCATCTTCCTTTTCTCCTTCTTCTCATCTTCTTCACTTTCTTCATAATTTGTCAGTGTTGCTAATTGATGTACTGCGTCCTTTCCATTTTCTATTATGTGGGTGATTGTCATCCATGTTGAAGCGTGTCCATATCAAATGATAGCCTCACCAACCCAGACGACATCACCTATACCAACACTTCCAACCTTATTAATGTAGCAGGATGCCAATATAGTTACCAGACTCAATCAAGCTGGATTTTGGTAAACCCTGAGTATACAGTCATGCAGCAGAAAGCACAGTAATATGGTACATATGTTTTTAATTTACAATATGAAATTATGTCAGTTATTTGCTGTAACACATTTCCACTTTAGCAGCTCTTTCTGTTGTTTTATAAGCACCCCTGGTGTGAATGGTGTTCTTTTCTCATTTTGGGGTCTGAGATACAGTACATATGCAACAGCTACAATTTTAATACTACAATATCTTGTCTTTTGTGGTTGTTCTGTTTGATGGCTTGTGTGTTATAAGAGACATAATATAGAATTCAATGTTAGAGAAGGCTGTGAATGCTGTTCAAAGACAAGATCTCAGCATTCGTAATGTTGCTGACTTCTATGGTTGACACCCCGTGAAGACATCTTTTACTGCTGGTGCGTAGGAAAAGGATGAAGCGTTCATCTGTTGTATGTGCACATATTCCATGTAAGGTACTGACATTGGTGCTCAGGTAATACTACGTGGACTAGCAACTTTTTCTACCCGTTACAATTACCAAACAGTTTAATGAAAAACAAAGTATGACAAGTGTATTATCCTCCAATCTTACTAGGATATCCTGTAACTCGCTCGTACAGAGACTGAACACAAACTCAACTCAGTCTTGTTTCTTTTCACATACAATGAAACTTGCCTCTCCACCAACATACTAGTATGTACATATGGCTCTGTTTGCTTGGCACCAGAATTCCATAACAGCACCGAGCCAAAAGATTGCCCATTGGGTGCTCTTTTGGAAACTGTTCTCATTTACAGCCTATGGGCCACTAATGAGAATCAAGATTGTGGTGCGAGATTTGACCTTGCAGCCGGAAATTGTCAATATTCTGAGGCTGCGTAAGTGTGTAATGTGTGTTGCCGTACTGCAGTGAACTGGTATGGCAACCAGACAATGGTCTTACAGTGTAGAAGAGAAGTTGAGCTTTATCAGAAGGCTGAAAGAAGAATTCGGAAGCAATGTCAGCTTTGTGTTGCATGAGCTGGGTATTGACAAAAGAGGTTACGAGAATAGGGAGATAAGGAAGGAACCTATATAGAAATGCGTGACAAGAAGCATAGGAGGGCAGTCAAATTGACTCGCACTCCTAAGTTTCCCCGAATTGAAGAACAGCTCTTCATGTGGTTTCAGAGTCAGCGCAACAGGCGCCTTTCTATCAATTCTACCAATTTCCAGAATTTGCTACGAAGCACCCGGACGCTTTATTGAGAACGGATTTTTCCATAAAAATCTCATTTTTCATATTGCTGCCCTGTGTGCTGTTTGAAAATTCCTGGTACATTTACATGTACATGTATGAAGGATCTGATAAATTCCAAAAACAGCGATCTCAACACGCTATGCTAAACGGATTTTGTATGCAGACACAATAATCATCACGAAATTACAAAATACGTACTCGCTTTGCAAGACAATTGGAAAGAGCTACAAAGGACATACTGGTGTCAAATTTGCAAAATCAGACATAATACAAGACATGCTTGCTACACTTAACAGAGAAGTGTTAGTGACCACAGTCTCGTTTGAAACGAGAAATCAAGTGTTTCACATACATTAATAGTTTACACATAGGTAATATTAGATTGGTACTTTTCCAAAAAACTAAATGTTTAGAAAGGTGGGGTAGGGTGTTCTATTGGGTACTTTCTCCTTCTGGGAAGTTTGGAAGGCTATTGCCATATTTTCACTCTTCAGCCGGGAAAAGACAAAAAGAAACTGAAAACATCTGTCATTATGTGATTTTAAGTCCCAGAAGATATCTACAAAATTGTAAATGGGAGGGTAAACTTAGTGTGCAAACTGCAGTTCAGAGGAGCCAATAGAGCCTCTAACAGGTGAATGAGTGTGTGTCAGGAGGGCTGTATTTGGGGTAATTCTACAACAATTTTACTCATTTGCTTTTTTTGGTGTATGTAGTCGTGTTTGTCAATGGCATCAAACAGTACCTTTATTGCAATTGAAGCAATAACTGCTTACATCTTTCGTATATGCATGTGTAATGTGTGTCACCTTTCCTGTTTCCAACAACCTGCTGTTCTATTTGTGTCAATTTTCTGTGGGTTTTGTCTATTTTCCAAGAAGTCTCAATTGAATATGCCCATAGGAGACAACAACAATTGCTTATATATACCGTAGTAAAGAGTATTGTATTTGTTCCCAGTTATTAAAAGCAACAATGCAACAAGTGTAGAGCTGCTGCATTTGTAGAGCTACCACTCACCAGTATTTCCAGTCTCACTAGGTATTTCATGTTTGGAAACAAAGTTTGAACATATTATGTAAGTCAAAGAGTGTCTAGATTAGTGGCATCTTGCACAGTATGTTGTCATTGTGTTCGTGATGATTTGTTATTTCAATGTACAAATTATTTTAGTGTACATACTGTGTTGAGATTATAGTCTATTGGCCAAGGTCCGAAAAAAGCTTCAGAAAACAGGTTCCTTTCCACCCTCGCGAAGACACAACTTTCTTGTTACCAAATGACAGACTTGTCCAAGTACAGCGTTCTTCACTTGTCCTCCATTGCAAAAAGTGTTAGTTTAGCTGTAATTGAATATTATATTTTAAGCAGCGCCGATAGTCTGTTGTCCGAGGTTACACTGCATTTAAGAAAAACCATGTTTGCCAACTAGATACCTTATTTTCTAACATTTTAAATTTAAACTCAACTTAAGATTGCATTTCTTACGTATAAATAACACGTTATCATACGTAAAACTTACAAAATGGGCAGGTAAGTCCAGGGTAAGACACGTCTCGTGTGGCCAAACCTTCAGTGTACGCGTGGCGGATAGAATCCACATTACCTCTGAGCGTTTAGCAAGGATTCTGGAGCTACTCCTAATCCAACCACACCTGCCTAAATAAATGATTTTTAGTAGGATTTAAGAATTTACCATACGATGCACTCGTGGTATTGCAGCCAGTAAATTGTAGTGCATGCTACTTTGAAAGAGAGTTCCAAGCATGTGGGACACTGTACAAATGCGCGAAACGTTCATTCAGTCTTTGTTACCAGTAAGCCACAGTAGCTGAACATAACGAGACTGCATGTATCTAAACCAATGAAAGCAACTCTAGATAATTATACGTCTGTGTCCTTTAATGTAGATGACGATGGTACGTCGATTCTTCAGATTTCGTGGCGTTTGCAGCGTGCAGGAATATCATGTGTCTGCATTTGTGTGAGAGCACGCTAGCTCGGAAATATCGGAAGGTGCATGATGTACCTGTCAAGCAGACACCACCGGTTTCTGAACAAGCATGAAAGTTAGTTAAGGTCTTTTAAACATACAGTTATATAACTTACTATGCTGTAGTAAATACGTCCACTCATTTCTAACTCTTGTTGTTTCCAGAGTTTAAGTAGACTTTACTTTCTTCTTAGAGTTTAGGTAGACTTTACTTCCTTCACTGCTTTGGGCAATGCTGCATGAGACGCATTGAAACAATAGCTTCTAGAGGCACCATTTCTGCTCTTTACACCTTCGATTGATACCGACAAACAACTGTCTAGGATAAAGTCTACCTACCAATGGTAGCTGATCGTATAGTCACAAGTGTACGTAGTATACCAAGGGAAGAATTTGGAAAGCAGCACCTCAAATGGTGCTTGAAGGTCTAGAAATGTACTTAATTGTGTCAGCTAGCAGTGTTGCTCTGCCAACGTTTATCACCAAGGAGCCATTGATTTCCAATGAGAGAGAGAAATGACTTAGTAGTTTTATGCAAATTACTGTGATGAAAAACTGAGCTCAAGAGCAGTCGACCTAACCAGAGATAACGAGAGAGAAATGCATGGAATATATAGACCATGTGACAATTGAAGTATGCATGCTTTCTTTGACTTGCTTTATTTGAATCGTGTCCTCTTGTTGCTATAGTTGGTATCAGAATCTTTTACGATAGAAAAACCATGGCACGTTTCAATTATACAATGCTATGTCAACAGCTGATGTATACAGAAACACTAGAGTCGAATGTAAGAAGCAAATGCTACCCTCAGTGAAGCAAGACCATGCAGCCAAACTCTGCAAGCTGCAGTTGTGGTGTTATATTGACAAACTAACAAGTGCTTTGAATTTGTGTCGCAGTAATTCACCTTTGACGTGTACTGGCAATATTGTATATTTAATTAAAATGGTAGTTACTGCTAGTGTTTGGGCTACTAAAGTGTAGTTAGTATACTTTTTGTAATAAAAATGACAAATACTGGTATGTTTACTGTAATTTTTAATTATGGAGGTGCAACATGCAGTTTTTCTCGAACCTCTTGTATACATAATACTTACAAGCGTATTACTCTATTATAATGATAATACAGATTCAACATGCAGACAAACACGGCTTTGTTTTAAGTAGGAGTAAGGAGGATGGCCAGGTAAAACAAAATGTTGTGGTTTTATAAAATTTTGAAAACACAGGCAACTGCCTAAGTCAAGCAAATTGTACTCTACTACAAGTACATGTATCTAGTATCAAGACTGTGGTATGTATATGACTCTTGACTATCCTTTGAGACCAATTGGTAGACTGTCATTGTCAATGAAATAGGTCATCTTCTCGTTTCTCCGCTACTGTTTGGAAGCTAGAAGATGTACGCTAGGTGACTTTTGTGTGTTCACTCTGCAATGGCAAAAGGCTCCTTGCAGTTTGACTGAAATGCTTTTCTGAGCGATATTTAATGATTCATCGTCGACATCATATAATAATAAAGATTAGTAGTGAAGCAAAGTCGTATTCGACAAAGTACGGGGAACGCCGTTGTTGCTAATGCACATTAGTGCAAAGACTAAAGCACAGTTTTGTGTTTATTCGATTGTAGGCTATGTTTTGAAACAACTACTGTCCAAATAGTTGTATATAGTGGCATGCCTCTAGATGCTAGAAATCGCAATCTAATCTTGGAGTCCAGACCGTACTCGCTGTCGAAACTAAAAATATGCAAATGTATCTTTTTATAAACATTTTTATAAAAAATGTTTATATAAAAAACATTTGCAAGGGAGACAAGTGAAAGAATGCTTTAAATAAACCGCTCTAACGTTATTTACAGAGAAAAATGTGTCTTCACGTGAGTGGAATGCAACTTCATGTTTTTGGGAATTGGCCCACAGACTATTACTGCATTTAGAATTTATCAGATCCTTTATAGGAGTAGTAGGCAAACAACGCCATACGTATGCAAGTGAACCTGTTGAGTGGCAAGTTTGTTGTAACACAGTGAACATACACGAGTCAAACGTGTCCTGGATTAGTGTCATTTCCCATAGTATTTCTTCATTGTTGCCTAGTGTAGTATACTCTCTTGAGATTACTGTATTTAGAATTTATCAGATTTTTTATAGGAGTACATGTTAGGCAAACTAAGTTATATGTACACAAGGGAACCTGTTGTGTGACAAGTTCATTGTAACACAGAGACAAAACTATGTAGAATACATTAGTTGTAGTTTTTGTCACACTAATCTGTTTGGTGATTGTAATATTTAGAATACATTACTAGATTATGTGGCAATATCTACAGCCCAATGTCAGTACCTTACATCGAATCTAGGATGTCTATGTTTACATATGCACATAGAAAAATGAATGATTCATCTCTTTTCTGGAGCACCAGCAATGTAAGGTGTCTCTACATGTTGTTTTTGCACTCATAGAAGTCAGAAACTTGGGTATGCTGAGATCTCCTCTCAATTAAACAGCATTTACTGTCTTTCTCTACACTTGAATTCTCTCACGACAACAGTTTTTAGAAATTGCAGTTGTTGCGTTTTGTATCACATTTACTTGAGATCCAGTTGCACCGTGGATGCTAAAAACATAGAAAACACAAACATCTGCACTAAGATGGTATGGTATCTATCCTTTTTTGAAATATAAATGATTGTATATATCGTATAACCATCAAAACGTATATTTACAGTTCAGATATTGTAAATCAATAAATTTTTATAAGTGAAATTCGTAAAATGCTACAAACTCTATTTTGCAAAACTAAATGTTTGTAACCTCTCTCATTTGTCTTGAACACATGCATGGAAGTGATAAGGCTCAATCAACATCCAGATAGGTGCCTGCCGTCATACCTACGTCATTCTTAATATGTCTCTGATTTCTTTACTTGCAAAAGCCAATTCCCTGAGCTGAGAAGGCCGTTACTGCCCAAACCCAATCAATGAAGACAATTATTCAGACAGCAGTGTATGTGCATCTGCATGGATATTTAGTTAGGCTGCTACAAAATGTGCATGGATATTTGGGCTACAAAAAGTAGTAGTAAATTTCTTGCAATTTTACAAAATTTACAAAATTGAATAGCTCACAAAAATTTTTGATTTACAGTATTGCAGAGGTTACTGGTAGTGCGAAACATAATCTAATCAAGTAAAGATTAATTAGCAACCTGTACCAGAGCAAGTAAACCATACTAAGCAAGCGTATTCTGCTTGCTGGCCAAATTCGCTATGTTACAGGCTGTCATGTTTTACAGCATACAATTGCAGTTCTAACAAGCTACTGTTACAATCTACAATGTAAAGAATTCAATCAAAATGGTAGCATGTTACTTCCTTTGCTGCCAGATTCAGTCAAATTAGGTGTTACAGTCTAGAGTAATCCATTAACAGGTGCGGATCCAGAGCCCTAAGATGGAGGTGCATGATTAATATCAATAAGTAAAAAGTGTTTTAACACAAGAATTATCCTACACAACCTTGGTAGTTATGAATCGGCACTACACACTAAGCTGCCAATTAGCCATCTGAGTGTAGAACATGAATTAATTCCTATTTCCTTGTAGTAGTGAAAGTGTAGCTAAGCGAGATCGTTAAGTCTTTTCCGTCCCAATGTGGAATGCAAGTAAGTTTTAAGTCATCGTAGTCTACTGATGCTCCGCTCACAACTAGTGGTTGCTGTTTGTGTGCATGCAAGTGTATTTACAATTGGAAATCTATTTATCTGTGCCGGCTGCTAGAGCTTGCTGCAAAAAAGTTGAGGGTAAGTTTTCTATTTCAAAAACCTGCCATGAACATTTCAACATACCAGCTCCTCGTCCAAAGTTGCAGTACTATCGGCAGATCTGCTTGGTAAAATGCTCCAAGCTCTTATGCGTGCCATTTCCAAAAGGGGTCTGTACGCATAGGTAGTCAGACAAGGCTTAGTGCAAGCACTGACTTTTTTGGGTTTCATAAATCTTCCTTTGCACAATTGCACAAACAAAAGAAATCATAACGTCCCAACAACATTTGAGTCAAAACACTTACTTTATTTGACCAAGGAAGTGATCGAGAAATTGAATAACAATAGTTCTTCCATAGTACTCTTCTACTGTCTCTGTTAAAACATTTGTGTGGTTCCTTTGTGTACATCACAACGATGAGATAAGGACAGCACACAGTCACCTAGGGTACAGCTTCATGAACCTTTTCTGCTGCATATTTGAACCATCGGTCACTGTTTCGACATTTTGTCCTTGAAATGCTGCAGCTCTTGGAAAGTCCTATCTATGTCTTTATATATTCTCTAGAATATTCTCTATGGAATTTCTAGGGTAATTAGAGTAGGGTATGGAAATAGATAGAAACAATGCACTTCGAATGTGATCCTTCATGAGGCTCAGCAGAAAAGACGAAGTGTGGGCAGTGTCCAGTGTCACCACAGCTATGTTCCTACCGAACACAATAGTGGAGTATCAGCCAGTGGTAGCTTTCCTGATTTGAGAAATGAAGTGTGCCACATTAGGTGCATTACAAGTTATATATAGCCCAGTCATTCCATGAAGCGGAATAGTATTGCATATTTCCACAGTGCAGTAACTTAAGTTACATGTGTGTATGCCTTAACATAGCTCTATGTCTCCCCAGCATCTCCAATTTTGATCAACTTCTACCTAAGAAAGAAACGTTTTGATCACGTGCAGGTCAAACTTTGAATGTTCCGAATTAGGACCACATCTCCCACAATGGAACACGCACACACAGGGTTGCCATTTCCATGGTGATGGGGCAAATTGTGACTCCATGTTAAGCATTGTGCCCCAGATGAAATGGAATGATAATTAATTATGCAATAGTTATCAGTTTGACAGCTAGGTTTTATTGCAAACTAGTTGACAAGAGTTTGTGCAATGGTTCATAACATACTCATTGGATTCAACTTTTGATGTACTGTACCATCAGACTGTGGAGTACTTTGTCACACTTTTTGAAGTGAGCAACAGGAACATTTTTAGGGGCTAACTAAAATCGTTTATCCAGTGTAGCAGCATAGTGGCATCAATATATCTGCTATTCTGTATTCTACAGCAGTTTTTGCATGCTACAATAGTAGTAATTTAGGTACATTGACGAAGTTTACCATATGTATTTAATATACATTATTTAAATAATAATATCAACAGTTGCAGCCCCAGAGTAACTCTTGGGCCCACAATTTGGACTCCTTTGTCAAATTCAACTGGCAACTTTGACACACTACAAACAAGTGGCCTGGTTCATTTGCAATTTGCAAGAACTTGTGTATTATTCTTGCAAACACAGACACAAACCTTGCATACATGTAATAATTGTATGCAAAGTGTGTCATAGGAGTAATGTTGTTACATGGCCATGTCCTACAAGCACAACGGTAGGCTGCTTAGGTAGTTTGAGCAAATGTAGGCAATTGATTTATGGTCTGAGTCTACTATGGTTTGGCTGCAAAAATTCAACTATGTTCATTGACTAGAACTTGCTTTTTGCATACTGTGCATTGCATGCTCTACCTGCTAAATCACTTTGTGAGTTATCACAGTATAGTAGTCACTCTTGCTTTAATTTGACATTTCTTTTTGCTGTCACAGGAAAGCTATTGGAAGTGACTAGTAAAGATGTAAAAGGTGGAGTATATTCATTGGTTGATTTTAATGGAAAAATTCTTGCTGGAATAAACAACGCTGTAAGTGGACTAATTTGTCATTTTCAAAAGTGAAGATATTTTATTCTTTATTTAGGTGTGCTTGTTTGATTTAAAAGGTGACATGGAACTGCAATTGGAATGTTGTTGCTACAACACAATTTTAGCATTGTATTTGAAGAGTAAAGGAGACTTTGTTCTGGTAGGTTCTTGTGCATATCATATATATTTTATTTCAGCTGTGAGCCATCGAAAATGGGACTTTAACATGACAGCAAAGTCTGTATTCAAATTCGTAAATTACTTCCGGTCTGCTGTGTGTTGCTGTGTGGCTGTTTTCAAATATTGGTGAAATCTGTCACACTGCTGGTACAGTCACATGGTTGATCTATTGAGTTAAGGGTGACGTTATGTCTCTTATGCGTTAAATTTGTTATTTGAGGATTACAGACTATTTTTAGTGGCGTTACGGAATTTGTGGTCATATCAATGACAGTAGATTGTACAAGTGGCGTGCTCAGAAGCAAAATCATTAAATGGTGTCTAAATTTAGTGATTAGTTTGAGGATTTTGTGGGTGTTGCGTTTTGTCGGTGTTTGATAAACTTGTTTTACACTGATAGAGTACGCCGCGGTCCCTTGGTGTAGTGGTGATCACACTCGCTTTACATGCAAGTTAACTTGTGCGCACGCGCGAGGGGTCCTGGGTTCGAACCCCAGAGGGACCAGTGGATTTTTTTTCTTTGTTAGTAAGTACACTTGCTGGGTAGTAAGTCCTATACTTTCGAAGTAACATTAGATAATGATGATGGAAAGCTGTGTACATGGCGTCACGTAGCACGCGTTACTTATCCATGATGCGAAAATCAGCACCCTTTATCGTAATTCCGCCTTAATTAATTAATTAATTAATAACTAGGAATGCTGACTTTAGGTTTTGTTGGTTTGCTAAGGCCCACGCTAAGAAATATAATATTACTCCGAGAGAAATATAATTTCTGGTCCACAGTGACTGTTCTTCAAAAGTTGACGCAGCCGTTATTATCGTTATTATACTATTATTGTTGTTATTATTGAACACAACAACTTCCTATCATACTAGGCTAACCACACTATAACCAATGTATAAGAAAACATGCACTACTGCAAGCATATTGTTACCATCTTAATTAAATTAGTTATATACACTGTCAGCAAATAATTTAGTGCAAGAGTTGACCTTCTGCTGTTGCCAGCAGAATGTTGCTGCATGTCACCCATCACATATTTCTGTTTTCATAAATGCACATAGTAGAGTACCTCAGTATTGGGACTATGTGATTGCTATCCATTTTCTTTGTACTGTAGGGTCAGGGTTGTTTACAGACGGACAATTGGAATTCAGTGCATTCGCTCATTGCTCCGCGCCAGAGAATGTGATCATTTCACTTGTGTTAATTAGCAGCACACTGTACACCTGTCAGGCTAGTCACACATGTCGTTTTCTATTTAAGTCCCAAATTAGGGGTGATCTGTAGTGTCAGGGCAGTGCTACTTTGCATCATTAAGGTTAGGGATGTCTAATATTCCTGCATTTTTCTCCAAAGCTTAAAACAGATTGTACCTTATTTAGGGCCAGCGAAACGGCTGCAATGCTATAGTGTATCACTTTGAAGCATATTTAACAATTAGAAATTTAGGTGGCAGCGTGTCATGGTTAGGGTTCATGTTTGCATAAGTTTGATGAGAGGATTTTGTGACAGTGGCGGTACTGGTCCTCTAGCATTGGGGAGGTCGACTGCTATTATATATATATATATATATATATATATATATATATATATATATATATGTAGGTATGTATGTATATATATAGTTGTAAAAGTTATAAGGCGTTGTGTTATCTAGATGGTTACACCTCCAAATATTAAGGGGCCATGGCACCCAGGTCACTGTTGTGCGACACCATTGCATTATTGCATTTTTCAGTGAATTTACGGTCTTTGTTTTGGTTTGTCAGGTGGGTGACTTGATGCGATCAGTAACAGTTCTTCTTTATAAGTCAGATCAACAGTCTTTGGAGGAGGTAACTCTTGCCAGACTTGTATATGCATATGTAATGTGTGTGTGGTGTCACGTATATGTGTGTTTCGCAGATTGCTCGTGACCACAACAGTCGGTGGATGTCAGCCATAGAGATACTGGATGATGACAGTTTTTTGGGTGCTGAAAATTCTTATAATCTTTTCACTTGCCAAAAGGATAGGTACTACTGTACATTTTATTTGTACTGTTACATACAATAAATAGATGGAGTTCACTCATCTGTATGCGTAGTGCTGCAACAACTGATGATGAGCACCTGCATCTTCAAGACTCGGGGTACTTTCATATTGGAGAGTTTGTTAATGTATTTCGTCATGGTAAGCTTTTCTGTTGATTCCTAGAATTGCTTTAATTTAGAATACACTCACCTCTTGCAAACCCATTTAGATAGTTTATTTCAGGAGATAGTGCTCATGTTATGCCTGTATCACCTTACAGCAATACATGAAAGAAATTACATGCTGAAGAAATACTTGATAATATGACAACTGCAGCAAGCTCATAGCACATCATCCTAAGCACAGAATTTCTAGAATAATTGCTCTTGCACTGACATGTCGTATTCCTTAATTAACATCAAGTGAGTATTATTACACAGAATACATTACAACAATTGCTGCTTTGTTGTGATTCTATTTATATTTAGGCATGGTAATTGTATGGTAATGTTTAACTTAAATCAAAATTTCAGCTTTGTTAGTAATGTTTTTAAGTTTAGGCTCTAGATATTTTTTGTTGGATTTACTTAACAACTTTGCAGTATGTAACGGCAGTATCGGTATTACCAATTTTAGTTACAAATAAGGTATGATGTTCTTATCATAATGTTTATCATAGCACAACTTTGAAGGGGATTATTGACTAGCTGTTTAAATTATGACAATTCAGATTACGCTGTACTTAGTTAAATCTTGCAAATTAGAGGGAGAGGCACAGGGAGAGGGAGAGGGAGATGGCAATGGTGAAATGTTTGTCTTTGAGTTTGTGCGCGTGTAAAGTGAATTCTAGCAGTGTTTGTTTTAGTTTGTGTGCTTGTACTTGTACCTCATTTTTAAGGCTAGAAATAGGCCCGAACAAATATTTCTGTTACATTATGCTGTGTACAGCATAGCCATGCATTTAGTTGTTACAGTTTACAGTAGTAGAACGTACGTCTTACATTTGTTTTGTTTCATTAAATTTTATTGATTGTCTTGGTATTTGTGTTTGCAGGTTCCCTTGTGATGGAAAATTTAGGAGAACTTGTGGCTCCTGCACAGAACCCTGTTCTCTTTGGCTGTGTAAGTGGCTTAATAGGGTTGGTCGCCACCTTGCCTCAATCCTTCTTTCTACTATTGGCTGATTTGCAAAAGAGGTTAACAAAAGTAATCAAAAGTGTGGGAAACATTGAACATTCCCTATATCCTGAAATTTTTCATAGTTCGTATATAAATTTGTGATATTTTGTTTTGTTTGTTGACTTAACGGCTAAGTACTTGGCGATCATTTGCAAATGAGACAAGCTTTTATCCATCTCAAGGCTTTGTTGATGGTGATCTTATTGAGATGTTCTTGGATCTTCCTCGTTCAGTCATGGAACAAGTTATTTCTGGTCTTCAGGTACATTGACATATATGTTACTGTAATTGCAAGTCGTGGGTTAAACAAAGTGTTTGGGGGGATTCTTGAACATGTTAAATCTAAAATGTTGATGCATGAAGTTAAAGTTTCCTGTTGAGCATCAAATTTTACTGTCATCTTTTATATACTAGCTCTCAATATAGATTTCTCAATATTGTTTTTTTCTAGTGTTTACATCTAGCTAGTTCGGATCCACTTGCTGCTTTCACTTTTCATCAGACATAGCACTTTTTATTTAGATATATGTTGCTGACTGCACTTTCCTTAATTCATCCAAGCATTTCTTATTTATGCATGTATGTAGTGAGTCTAGCGAGGTGTGAATGTGTCATTGGTAGGTGTCTGTTTGTATTCTTGTGGTTTAGAATGGAGCTCTTGTGAAAAGGCTATAGAGTGGTTATGGAAGATATAGTTCATGGCAGCCTGTGCACTGCTATTTTATTTAAGTCAACTTCTAGATGGTAACTTGGTCCTAATTAAAAAATCAAATAAAATAGCACAGTGTGTATGCTGTCAGGGCGAAGTTACCTTCTAGAAGTTAACTCTAATTTTTGCACTTTAAAAATTTTTTATACAATCGTGTAGCTGTACGACTAATCAACTTTCTGTTGGACTTCTGCTCTGTATATATAAGTTTCTATACATACATAGGTAGTATTAAAGGGTAACTTCAGCATTGAATGCTAATTACCATATATAGTCAGTTGCAGCAGCATGTAATGTTGATAGTGAATATCGTTTATGTTGTATACTGTATGTAGATTGAAGAAGGTGGAATGAAAAAGGAGGCTAGCATTGAAGACATTGTGAAAATTGTAGAAGATCTCACTAGGATTCACTGAACTAGATTATGTGGCGTTGCAGGTTTTCCAAGTAGCATGTGAAATTTCTGTGTACTGGAAGTGTCAGAAACAAATAGAGTTACTCATAGTGGTTGAGCTATAGTAGTTTAGTTCAAGAGTTCATTCCTATAGTCTTAGCTAGTCTATAGTTCAGGTGCCTAGTCCAGGTGCCAAGTCCCAAAACCTTCTAGAAATAAGATACGTAGCAACCTTCTTCCAACGTTTTCAGACTATAGTGAAGAGCTTCCTAGACAGGTAGTAGTCAATGTAGTCTCTCCTAGCACAAAGAGCATTCAGCACATGTACCCATGGTCCTAGATCTAGACCCAACCTGCTGCAGAACTAAATTGATTTTACGTACTTGAACAGCGTATCTTCTCATAATAGACTGTTAGGATGCTAGCATGTTAGGCTAGATGCTCTAAAGGCTCTCGCGGTTACACGTCACAGTCTGTCTTTGGAACCCTGAGCTACGTACTCCAGTGGACTTCCCTGCTAGCTACGATTATAACTACTTGACGTTGTTTGGTTTGGCGTTTTCTTCTGTTGCGCATTCATGGCTAGCGGGAGGTGTTGTGTCAAAGGCTTTGTAGCACCCTAGCGTCGTCTGCGCCGATCGCCTAGCCCTCGTGCCAACTAGCTCGTGGGCGGAGAGGGTGTGTACATTCGTGTAGACGCTCGCCCGCGGAGAGAGGTATGTACATTACCTGAAGTTCAAGTTGGTGGTTAATGTACATGTTTAACGGAGCGAGTATGATCTCAGTACTGTATTTCTATTTCTATGTAAGGTTTGCGCGCCGTTGAATTTTAGCTAACAGAATATATTGTGAGTTTTCTCGTTGATGTCTACTCTTCGCTTCTAGGGGCGTGTCCGAACCCAGTTGGAGGGTGGGTCACAGTGTGGAAGTTATGGAGCAATTTTGCGTAATGGTTGACGGTCATCTGCGTACAGTTTGCGGCGTTACATTGGAAACGACGTGTGACGAGCTTGTATGTGCACTATGCCAAGCCACGGGCAAACGCTACGACGACGTTAGCTATAGAATTTACGAAGTTTGGCGAACTTTTGAACGACTGGTAGGTCTTGACGAGTCTCTCTTGGAACTGCGGGCGGAGTGGGGCGACTACGAGAGTGACGTGACATTTGTTATGAAAATTCGTAAAGAGATACATGCACCTCTAGGACTCTGTTTGCCACATGTAAATGCTTCTCGGCTTACAAGGCGGGGTTATAGGCAGGGACTTCGCAATAGCATCTCCAAGGTTTTGCCTTGCAAACTTCAAATAAAGAAACTTCGTGTTCAGGAAGGAAAACTAAAAAATCAGACGTGCGAAATAAGAAGTTTGGAACGTGAGCTGGCTTTTCTGCAGGATGCAGTGGACAGGTTGCATCTCACCGACGAAGAACAAAGGGATTTGTTCGATCTTCGAGCCGTCTTTGCCAAACAACAGAATGAACTGGAAGAATTAAGGTTGTGGGAACAGCAGCTTGACGTGCAGACTAAGGAAAAAGAGACGTATGATCGAGAAATTGAGCGACTCAAGGACGATGTGGGTATGAAACAAAAGGAGCTGACACGATACCAAGAAGATGAAAAGCGTCTCCTCGCGGAAGTGAAGGCTTCAGCGAGGAAATATCGATCACTAGAACGGATTGCTGGCGAAATGGAAATAGATATGAAGCTTAAGCAATTGAAAGATGAACTAGAGGAGCGTATGAAGGCAAATGCCAAAGAGGCTGTGAAGGTAAGCTAATTTGTAATACTTTACCAGTACAAGTACTCTACTAATTGAAGGGATCCTTACTTAGAGTTAAGCAATCTTCTTGATCTGCCCAATTTGGCAAATACTAGTGTAGCAAGATTTGGGAGCATGCAATAGTGCTAATTTGGAGGGCATTGCCCCCTACATGTCAGGCTATGCCACTGCATGGTCTGCTCTGCACCACCAAAGGATAAAAACACACATACCCCTGCTGAAGAGACTCTTGTGTTGTGACGATCATCCTAGTCCTAGCTGCTTAGTTAATTAGATCTGCCACAACTCCTGATGTTAAGTTTTAGCAACAACGTGTTTCTGTAACGTCAAAGTATCCAATTCCACGATTCGTCCATTCAGGAACTTGGATGTGTTCCTTACGGCCCTGGTTCCGTTCAGAATCGTATCTAGCTCTCTGTAGCTATGGGTGCACTGGTTTAGTTTGCTTGATCTATTTAATACAGATTTCAATATATTAATTGCAATGTATTACGTTATATAGAATTCTCGTAAGTCTTCGCTTATCTATTCCAAATGAATTCCTTCGTTCTAACAAATTAAACATTTAGTCTGACTGTTTGTTTTTTCTTCAAATTTAATAAATCTAGATGAAAGAGGCACGGTTAGCACTGGAAGAGACGGAGCGGTCGATCCAAGAGCGCCAACAGTACATAGAGTATCTCAACAAACAGATTAGTGACAACAAATCAGGTCAAACACTCAACACAGAAGAGTCGAACAGCAGTGCTAGTGATGTGGTAACTGTCAACAGCAACAGTCTAGGCACAGGAAGTGACCATGATTCATTAGTCTCTTTCTTTGAAAGCAGCTCATGGGAGAATGATGAAGGTAGCTATGTTTAGTTAATCAGTAGTCAGTATATCTTCTCCGCGTGTCTGTCAATCACACAAGTGAATCTTTTAGCTAATACAGTATTACAATATATCATCAACAAACACCAAAGACAAACACAATAACAAACCAATCCAGCTAACATAATACTAAAACCCAGCTGCTTACAGTTGTTCAATTAGTGTACAAAAAGATTTCATTATTGACATAGTCCTTAATAGAGCTTCAATAGCATTACGTACAGAATCTAGATCTGTTGGGGAACGTTAAAACTGTTCATTCTACGGGTTCTGCTGCTTCTTGATCGCCTTTTCATACTCAGCCCAAACTAAACACACAACACAAATAGACATACAATAATGGACTGCCAACTTAGTACCTGAGATTACACATACAACAATGAACTGCCACCTTAATTAAAGAGCAAAGGAAAGATCTGGCTACCTGAGATTACACACACAACAATGGACTGCCAACTAAATCTCCAAATGGTGTGTACATGTAACCAGTCAAGCCTTCATTCTTCGAGTGAATCAGAGGAAAATTGCACCAACAACGTACCTAATAGCATTAATAGTTCCAACAATCTTGCAGCCCCAACTACACAACCCATAAATAACGCATAATGTAGTTATTGTACAGTATAGTTTCATTACCAAGGAAACAAACCATCGCTCTCACAAATTAGCTACTTGGAGTGGCAACTTTACAAGAAATGCTCAGCAGAGCAAACCTTTTTCACCACGGCCATGACAGTATAATGAAGACAACAAGTGTATTGTCTAACTGATATATTCAAAATACTTTACCTAATTCTGCTTAAACCAACAGCTTTCTCACAATCTGACTGCTACACCAATGACATGAGAACCACAGCCATTGGAACATCTACATTCTCTGTCAGTTTTAAAGTAAAAGTCTTGAATTATTTCTGTTTCTGACATAAATGCTACTATGAAAGATTGGAGGCATGTTCGATTAGCAGTTCTAGAACTGAAAATGAGGGCATGTTGGAACTGTTGGAACTGACAATACCAGAACTGTAAATCGAACAAAAAATCTTCTTTGTAAACCAGAAGTGCTAACCGAAATAATGTCAACACCTACTTTACGGCTATACTAGCTACCGATCCATCGACTACCAGAGCAACTTTTTTCAGCTACAGCTGTAGAGTGACATGTCACATATAGATGACGTAGGTTGAGCATGTGCGGTGGGTTGCATTGTGTTACACTAGTTGAGTTGTGTTATGTTACACGGGAACATGTCCTAGACGTAGTGTTCAGAATATACTAAACTACCACATGGTGACAGGAGTATGGTGAGCATTAGGCTAGAACTTCCGGAACCTTTCAACTTTTTCTATAAACCCGAAAACTGGTGCAGATGGGAAAAACCATTCAAGCAAGTCCGCATTGCATCAGGGCTACCCACAGAAACTAAACCTCGCCAGGTCAGTAGTTGTTATATTGCATGTGTAACAGACCGTTGTGTTGAAGTTGTGTAGTGTTGTACTAGCAGTAGAGGAGTGGGGGTTTACGGGTGCGTATGCGTGAGACAGGAGAGGCGTGAAGTCGTTATAACAAGACTAAGAACGTTGACAAGCTCTGAGCACGTTCCACAGGTTACAGTAGAGGTCCCACCAAGATTTGGCAGAGCAAAATTACAAAGAGGACGTCGTTGCAGTCATTGGCAGTCTACTAGCTTTCTGTCCTCGTCTGTCCTCGTCTGTCCTCGTCTGAAACTGTGGAGGAAGTAAGGTAAGCCATGTCGGCAGAGGGCGAGCGATTGCTGCCGTTCAACTCTAGGTGACTACCTTCGGTGCACATTAGGCAAGTGGCCACGCCTCTGCAACTGCCGACCGCGGGCTCTCTAGATGAGGTGAGGTAGATGGTGGAAGGCCGACTGATGGAGATGGGTACGAATCCCCGTAACGTACAGGTAGTGATTTCACGTCCTGGAGAGACCAGCAGCATTAGGTTGGTCTTACAAGACTCAGATGGGACGTTCATGGAAGTCGAGTATGATGTCTCAGACGTTGAGTCAGAAGTCCCGGAAGAGGTTTCGAAACCCAACGCTCAAGTTGACGCTCGGAGGAGCAGGATATCAACAGGTTGAAGTTAGGGGCGCATTCGATTGGCCTCTTCCAGCCTCTTCCAGAAGTTCCAGAAGAGGCTCCATGTGCACGCCCCTCTTCCAACTTCTACAGTTCTGCCACTATAGTCGAAAGAGCCAACTCTACTGACTCTGCTGCTCATTGGAAGAGCACGCCCCTCTTCCAACCTCTATCAGCTCCTGTGCTGGTAGAGGTTGAAAGAGGGGTGTGTCTTCCAGACTCTTCTGGAAGAGGCTGGAAAAGCCCAATCGAACGTGCCCTAGACCTGCAGCAGACTAGAAGCCTGAACGAAACCTTGCAGAAGGAAGCAGACAACTCCCTTCACAGTCAGCTTCAGAAGGAGAATACATGTGTGCAAGAATTATGGCAGCAGAACTGTAACCAATTGCGTGAGTTCGATGCTACCTTGGCGCAGAAAGAAGATGAGCTTGAACAGATGAAGGATTGGGTGTAAGGACGGCCAGCCATAACAACCATACCCACAAGTAGAACGAGAGGTGAACAAGTGCTCTTCGCTGATCTGCTGCATGCCAAACCACAACTCATGAAGGAAACGGCTACCCAAGTATCCTCAACCCTTTGCTTCTTTCACGGGTTCATTCCCGTAGGGGTAAGGCGCCCCCAGTGGATTCCTATACTAGTGAGAATCCAGAGATTCTTCTGGATGACTGGCTGCCTTCGTTGGGGAGGGCATCAATGTGGAATGAGTGGACAGAGCAAGAACATCTGTTGCAGCTAGCTGGCCATTTATGGGGACGAGCGCTACAAAAGTGGAACCTTATTCTGGAGTCTGACCGGAACACCTTGGATGAGGCTGTCTCATCCTTAAGCAAACGGCTAGAACCAGCTAATCGTACAATGGCAGCACAAGACTTCAGACATACTGTGCAGGGTGAAAAGGAGAGCGTGGCAGATTTTATTTGTCGTCTAGAGCAAGCATTCAAGGTAGTTTATGGTCGAGAATCATTGTCTGCAGGCACAAGGGATGCGCTGTTGTATGGCCAGCTACAGGAAGGGTTAACCTATGAACTCATAAAGGCACCATCCGTCTCTGGAGCACAGACCTACCGGGATTTGGGAGTAGCAGCCAAGAACGAAGAAAAGCAGCCAGCTAAGCTGAAGAAGCGTCAACAATATCGCAGACAACTGATGTCTTCATCCGGGGAAGAGCAGGATACTACCTAGAAACGGACACTAGCGCATAAGCTTGGGACAACCTTCTCTTGAGGAGATGAGCCATGTAACAGACCGTTGCGTTTAAAGTTGTGTTGTGTTGTACTAGCTGTAGAGGACTAGGGGGTTATGGGTGCGCATACGAGACAGAAGAGAGGCGCAAAGTCATTATAACAAGACTAAGAATGTTAATAAGCTCTGAGCACGTCCTGACTTCTACTACATCTGAGGACATTGCTGCAGCCCTCAAGGTTAGCTTTGCAAGGAATAGCATACCGGAGATTTTAGGAAGTGATAATGGTCCTCAATATGCTAATAAAACAATCAAGCAGCTGGCAGAGAGATACGGATTTCGGCTTGTCAAGAGCAGTCCTCACTATCCTCAAGGAAATGGACTTGCGTAAAGAACAGTACAAACAGTGAAGAAATTGATCAAGTGCTCAGAAAACTCCCAGCTTGCACTCTTGGAAAAAAGAACCACACCTCTTCCTTGGTGCAAGGGCACTCCATCGGAACTGCTAATGGGGTGGCAACTCAGAACAACAGTCCCAGTCACAATTCAGCAGCTGCAGCCTCAATGGGAATACCTCCACCAATTTGAATTAGATGACAAAGTATTCAAGGAGAGCCAGAAACGCAACTTCGACCTCAGACATCAAGTAACAGAGCTACCAGGTCTTTCTGAGGGGACCAATACATAAATCATTTCTGACAGAGGAATGCAGAGAGAAACTATAGTTTCACAAGCAAGTACTCCACTGTTTTACATCGTGTCGTCCCCAAAAGGGGAGGTGAAGAGCAGAATTCATATGAAACCAGTACCAAAAGCAGAAGGGAGTGAGAACAACAAAGAAGGAGTTTCAGAACCACCATCTCGGAGTTAACGAGACTCAAACAGGAACCCCCATTAGACCCTTCAATAGACTAGACTTATGAGAGGAGATGTAGAGTGACGCATCACACTATAGATGACCCTAGGTTGAGCATGCGTGGTGAGTTGCATTGTGTTACACTAGTTGAGTTGTTGTGTTACACGAGGACGCATCCTAGACATAGTGTTCAGAATATACCAAACTATGACAACAGCACCTCTTGTTGACCTTGTGATGGCCAATCTTCCTCAAACGAAGCGATAGCGTAAGACACTATCAGTATTGCTGTCTGCAAATAGTGCCCCATCACACTTCCAAGACTTTTGCAGAAAAGAGGCGTGTTCAGTCAGTTCTAGCCATTCCAACTCCTTGGACGGAAATGTCGGGATCAGTTCGAACAGTTTCAGAATTACATCAAACACGAGTTCCAGCATTTCTGGCAGCTCTAGGGAACTGCAAATCAAACGTGACCTATGCAAACTCCAGTTCAAAAAAAGCAAACATACAATTGAAGGAAAACTCCTGATTTCAACTAGAAGTCAAATACAAGCTGATGACATGACATGCTATTGCAAAATGGTTTTTCAATTTTACAGACATCTGCACTTCAGAAGAAGCACCAAAAGGTGTATCAAGGGTAGCTGTAGTCAATGATGCAAATGTTCCAATGTGACCAGTTGCTGCAACAGGCAAGTGAAGTGCACACCACATACCCTGGAATCTGTTGATATTTCGGTGTGTGCAATAATCGACTGCATTGCTGCTAGCTGTACCACACACAATGACAGCAACAGCTCTAAAACCGTACGCTTTTCTGGCTTCCTTTAAATAAAGAAACTGCAGTTGCTGAATTCACCTAATGAAGCTATGAGTCATAATGATTGAAAGATCCTCTTATCTCCAGTAGCAGTTGTGCTTACTCCAATCACTGTCAGCCAAAATGCTTTCGAGTACTTGAAGTCAGAGCTACTAGGCATGACAGCAGTTAAACATCTGAAACCAAAGCAGTCCTAACATTCACTTCATCTAAGCCACACATGCTATAGAGCAGAAACAGACTCATGCATGCAGCTGCAAAGATTTAAATAACCCAAAATAATGGCAAATGTATGTATATAAAAACACTATTAAGACAGAACATAGGCTTTCACATAGCAAAACTGTCTAATACGAATTTTAGGTTGTAGTGTGATGCTAAATTGGCATCAAGTGGTCCGAGTAAAAAAAAGCTGATTTACCCACTATGAAGGCAGACGTATGTGTACATACATGATTGAGATAGAAAATGTGCTGATTGTTGCATCATGAAACTGTCTAATACAGTGTTTAGGCTGTTAGCTGTTCAATTACGTCACAAATCAAAAAGCTATTTTTAAGCTTTTGAAATTATGACATCATCATTTCTGGATCACCTCCAAGACTAAAGAATTTCTAAGATGGGCCAAGACCAACTAATAAATCTTTAAAAATTTGTCCATGAGGTCGTACCAAAAATTCTTCATTTTGGGTACATAAAGTAAAAAGTCACGGTCGGTCGGTCAGTCGCAAATTTTAAGGACTGTCCACACTTGCAACTGGATCGCGATCCGATCACAATCGGTTGAATCCAATTAGAAATAGTGGGCGTTACCTCCACAGACGCTACACGTGTAGTTGGAACATCTAACACTCCTCACTTGTCTTTGTTCTCACTCACCTTATGTCGCCGTATCAACGCTTTCCACAAGCAAAGAAGCCACACATACACATCATCGGTCA
>NC_085097.1:675000-692500 GCF_963422355.1 Corticium candelabrum | reverse complement strand
TTTGTCTGTTACATTTAATATATATACAAGTCCAAAAACATTTTGAGAAAATGATGGGTATGTAGGGATGGGTATGTACTTATGTCATTTATGCCCATCTCCTACATCACATTCACAACTGCTGCAAGCGATATAGGTAAAAAGAGTGTGATGTAGGAGATGGGCATAAATGACATAAGTACATACCCATCCCTACATACCCATCATTTTCTCAAAATGTTTTTGGACTTGTTTCATATATTTTTGGACTTGTTTCATATATTTTTGGACTTGTTTCATACATTTTTAGATGGAAATGACAGTTTTAGTAAACGGAGTGCTTAGCATTTTGAACATGTGAGAATACTTTCATGTTCAAAACCCCAGGACAGACCACATGGAGGTTGCACTCTCTGTCCGCCCCCTCCCACCCTAGGCCAGGAATTCCAGGCTGTAATTAGATGCTGCACATCCCAGTTTAGCTACGGTATTTCTTTTGAAGTGACCTTTTTAGACAGTATAACAATCGGGTATGCAGCTTCGCACAACTTCGAAGTGAACCATATCACGATAATTAATGTACATTGACATTTCAGTGGTGTGTTCAGTAATAGACCGGTCTAAGTAGTATGTGTATGTAGTTTGAAACTAAAGAGGGGTGATGCATCGAGTATGTGTATGTAGTTTGAAATGGAAATGACAGTCCTAGCGCTATGAACAACTGGCAGCTAGCCTTCCAAATGGTAGTCACATGTACACACGTGACCGGAACAACATGGCGTTGTGGGAAGCAGTACGTGGAATTGCATGGCAGCAGTTGACTGATACAAGGTGACTTTGCACACTTCTAGCTGTTGGGTCAGTGCAATTCTTCGGACAAGAGCAAATCGTTTGGTGTGACTCTCGTCGTTGTAGCTGGTTCGAGTGAGGCGCTAGCCTGGCTGACAAAAGTGAAATGTGAAACGTGAAAGAATAATCGGGTTTTTTTACTTGCCGATTGCATCTCTAAACAACTCCCACGTTACGCTCAGCATACACGGAAGTACGTAGCAGCTGACGGATGTACGTAGCAGCTGACGGATGTACGTAGCAGCTGACGAATGTACGTAATAACATTGATTGCATCTATAAACAACTCCCATTACCTAAGGTTCTACGAAAGAGATACGCTTACATGCACAGAGAGTCAGACAGGACGCCGTGCCGTTGAACATAGTCGTACATGTTCAACTACACGCAACTGTAAGCAGCATGTAGCAGCAGGTGGAAGTGGCAGCTAGGCTTCCAAACGGTAGTCACATGTACACACGTGACCGGAACAACATGGCGTTGTGGGAAGCAGTACGTGGAATTGCATGGCAGCAGTTGACTGATACAAGGTGACTTTGCACATTTCTAGCTGGTGGGTCAGTGCAATTCTTCGGACAAGAGCGAATCGTTTGGTGTGACTCTCGTCGCCGCAGCTGCTTCGAGTAAGGCGCTAGCCTGGCTGACAAAAGTGAAATGTGAAAGAATAAATCGGGTCTTTTTACTTGCCGATAGCTGGCTTCTGAGGCGCTTAGTGTCAGCGGTTATAGTCTGGCTACCATTAGGAACGTTTGAAGTTGAGCGCTACGTGGGTCCGAGATCTCTGTAATGAGTTCTGAGAGATCCGGTTCGGATACTTTTGTATGGGGCGCCATTTTAGATTCTTCGCATCCCTACATATTCAATATAATCTATAAAGTATCAAAATACAGATGTCAGCTTCACAGCTGCCTGTCTACACTGACTTATATGTGTTCATAACTAGTTTGGCATTACAAAATCCTTTCATTCAACAAACAATAAACTACCTAGCCTCATCCCTGATCCCTCACACTGTCCTGCCTGGTTCCTGTATGACATAAAACTGCCAGCGCTGTCATGTTACATGAAACTCCAAGCAGAAACAACAGGCAGGAATGAGGCTATACGCACAATTAGCAAAATTTTCCACAACCATCACTACTTTGAGATGATTTGTAGTAGTTTTCTTGTCCAAGACATTGCCCATATACTTATTAATAACTGAAACCTCAGTTATACAGCATAACTTTAATGTAGTCTCCCATAGCCAGACCCTACCACTGTTATAAAGACGGAAGAGTCCGGCTACGTGAGACAAACTTTACTGTGTGTTCCCTCTGACAATGACATACATGTGTCTAATTCTTAATTACACAATGGTTTACTTTTCTGTCACTTTCACAAGCATGCAAATATGCTGCAAATGGAAGGGGTAAAGACAGTCATACGCTTAAAAAATTATGACTGAGACACCGACTTCTTCACACCCAAATCACAGCAGGGAACACTCATAAATGCCAGCGAGGCATTCTTGAGAAAATTCTGAGATTGCAACATCTGCAGTTGTGCATTCTCACAAAATCCAGGTACTGTATTGTATCAAGTGGATATAGTTACGAAACTCCTCTTTGAAAGGTTTCAACTCCAGTTCAGTACTTCATGAGCCATCCAACAGCTGCATACAGGTCTCTGCAATGGCTCTACCACCTATGGTCATAAGTGCCTTGTGTACAAGACATATATAACAACAGTTACAAACAGAGGCAGCACATCAGCAGAAAGGATTTGGAGCAATACACAGATTCTTGATATCACTGATCGAGTCATGTAGACATGACAACAGAATGACTCATAAAATGGTGATTATATATATATATATATATATATATATATATATATATATATATATATTATGTCTGGATAAGGCTATGCTATCATCAAATCAAATTCACATGTCAAAAACATGATCAAAACGTCATCAATTCATTTGCAAGCTCTTATGGGAGAAAGAGATAACAAAATTTACATTCTGTATACTTGTAAACTGATGAAAGTTATAAACCATCCCTTAGAACAAGCTGTTTGATACATTCCAATATTTCATCAACAATATTTTTCTTATGCCCCTATCCAATAGCATTAAATACTACAGTATGCTATCATAAACACTACATACACTCCACCATATAGTCTGTAGAACACAAGATTAAACTAAATTAGCATGTCCATCTCTCCTCGAGAGTAACCAGTATAACCCCCTTCTTCCTGTTATGCGCTGTAAAGTCACTGGTGTACACATGTAATCAACAGTGATACCACATAGACCGCAGAGAGCACAAAGAATGTTTCAAACTATGTCACATACATTGTTATACTGATAGTTTGTTCTGTTCAGTGCAGCAGTGCTACTTTCTGTTTCTGAGAGCCACCAACAGGCTGCAAAGGCCAACCTTGAGTCTATACAAATGTTGCACCCATTATGTGCAAAAAAGTACTAGCCATTCTCCAAGATGTACTTCAAACATCACAGGTTTTGTCTTATAAGTATCATTTAATTACAGACTTGAACTCCCGATTAGCAAAAAACACGTGGAGAAAGTTGCCCATGCACCTTTAAGTAGTTCTGTCATCTTCTGTCAGTTAATAAACAGTTCCCTTTAAGGACATTGAGACGACTACATTTCTATAGAGCCGACTTGCCTAACCCTCATTTGTTGATGACAAATTTGCTCTTTGAAAAAAATTGTTCAATGTTCTCCTGCAGGCTCATCTTCAAATCATGAAGGACTGGACTGCCTGGCTTCTGGAGTTTGCACAATGCCAAATCTGTGAGTAGTTAATTCTACAGCTCTTTGCAACACTACCTTAATTGTTTTTGTGAATATTCCACGTCTGCTCTGCATTCAGAGTGAAAATGTATTGTTAGCTGTAACAGCTAGCTCTCATCCATGTGACGTAGTATGCTGCACCTGTTAATGCTATAAGTATGTGTGCAAGTTGTTCATGCAGAAAAATCTATAAGAATCGAAGGACTTAAAGAGCATGCTGTTTGTATAGCTATTGTTGAGTAAATTTTCCATTTAGATTCAGGACGTCAAAGACCATTCAAAAGTATCAATAAGTTTTGTGAGCGCACCCCACACCAGGTAACCCCTTCCCTCCCAAAGCGTACGCAATAATGTTGTTAAAGGGCACATGCATAGGACTTACTAAAATACTCATTAATATCTATACTACTGAAGTGTAGGTCAGGCTCAACAGACGCTTTCTGCAGTTGTGGGAACCTGATATATCCTGGATGCTCACTACCAAAGATAATTAGTTCTACTTCCATTCCAGTTGACCCTTTCAAATTATGTCAACTGTAAGTTTCGTGTCGTTGACCTGGGCGAAAAGAAAATGTTTAGAAAGTCAAAGTACAGGCAATTGGGCATTTTATGAGCAGGTGATGTTGTTCTAGAACATATTAGAAATATGCACAGTAGACCACTACGTTGGCAAGTCCTGTATGCATGAGTGAGCAGCACGTGAACACTGCTTACCGTGATCCAGTCATGACAACAGAAAAGTAGACAGTGAAGACACTCTTCAGCCCTTTGGTACCGATCAACATTTTATATAGCATACAGAGGTCAAAAACCTCTGCCCTAGCATGTGCTTAGTAAGCTCATGAAACTGTTGATAACTTTGGAATGACCCCAGGCTTCAACACATTTAGCTTCATATCTTTCTAGATCAATAGCATTATCTTAAAAACAATTAGCATTGGCGTCTGACATTTGCACTGTAAAAGTAATTAGGCAGCAAAAATACTGTACATACTATTTCCACTCTTCATTATGAAATTTGAACCTTGCAGTTTAAGCCTTATATACTCGATTTCGACTACTGCAACACACAGAAAAATTAATATGAAGTCACCAGCAATCAAACTCAATCTTGGTTGAAAATGAATCTAGCCAAACCTACTCGATACAAGAAGGGATCGAGCCACCATGTCTAACTGTCCATCCCTCTATGTCTGGACATTAGTCTCTCACTGCCAAAACTACCTCAAATCGGCCTAGCATGCACAAATTAACTCCTTGTTAAAAGCAAACAATAGCATTTTAAATCTATACTTGCTGTTCCTTACAATCCTTTAGTTATGCTTTAGCATCCTGTCCCATAAGAATATGTTCCTAGCTGTTTATTTCAAACATCATTGTGGTTCTATACTATGAATGCATCTACCTACTACTTAATTAACTACCTTCATATGGCTGCATTTCATCCAAAGACTTCTTTCTTCTCGATGTTCGCTGCATTAGTTCATTCATAAATAACAGCTGTCCTCCCATAGGTGTAGATGTTTTAAGGGGCAACACAGCATCGGTTCTCTCATTCTCTAAGTCATCATCACGTAATAATTCCTGTGCTCTGGCCAATACAGGGTCAGGAGACATTGTGTCCCACTGCTCATCAATTTGAACGGTCTCTATCTGTTTGTTTCCCTCACTTTCAGTGCTCAAATCTGAAGAATCTAAATTTTGTTCTTCATTGTCTTCCTTTGAAGCAGCCAAAGACATAGTGGAGACAGAGATTCCATATCGATGACAAAAATCAGCGGTAACAGCAGGATCCTGTTTGAGAAGTAACTCACCATGTCTGTTGTTGCTCTTCACCTCCTGTCACATAATCAAGGAAAAACAATACTATAATACAATTACGCTTTTGTTCTGACACGAACATCCTTAAAATCTTAAATTATATGTTCTAAAGACTCTAGTTAAGCCATCTCAAGGCCTATGCTCCATTCTTTTAATTATTCTCTGATTATTGAGATAACTTGCATGGTAAATGTTGAAGAACATTTCTACTCATCTATTACAGTAACAGAGTATCATGCACATATCACTCAGTAGTCCAAGACAATCAAGAAGGTCCCTAGTTACCTGGTCAAGATTAATTACTGGATTTGTCCATGTTAACACTGAATGGTAGTACAGTAGAACTTTGATCACCAGTCCAATCTCGCTAATCTGAACCCTCACTAACCTGAACCATCAATCCAAATCACCTTCAATACCCTGCCTTCCACAACTAGATCATAATAGGAATTCTGATGCAGCTTGATCTACGTTGTTGCTGCATTTAAGCACGTCAACTGCTTAACACAAAATCTAGCTGAAATGTTCACACAAGATATAATATGCTAGCTACACAAACTGTAAGATCTATGTTACATATTCGATACACCACAACAGCTTAGTAAAGAAAAATAGCATGGCTTGATGATTTGCCCACATCTTGGTGGTGTCTTTTGTAAGCACTAAGGAATTGGTCAGAGCACTATCTGCAACATCAAGAAGGTCGCAGAGTTGCGAAATCTTTGCTCTACATATGGGTCGTCTTAGTCGTTTTAGTGTCGTCTTCAACAGAAATTTGGCCACGGGAATTTGCAAAGGAGAACGTGCATTGTCCGTGACAGCACGTCTGTTTGTCAGACAAAGCGACTGACCTGTAAGTATGTAAGTCTGAAGACGCTTTGCACTTAAGTTACCTAAACAAATGCATTGGAAACCTTAGCTGAGACAAGTGGGTTACGCTAAAACCTCAGTATGCAAAACATTATCACAGGCTGTCCAAGTTTGTCAGCTGCCTCGTCGGGACAAGTCGGGTGAGCCTCGGAGTTCACTCCTCTACACAATGCGCTAACTTATACTTATAGTCTGGGACTCCAAGGCTCGCATTTCTCTCCGTCACAGTCACACTGGTGTACAAATAGTGAAACTTAATTAAGCAGTATTATCAATAAATCCGAACATTGAACATAAACTTAACGAATACAACAGGACTGCACACTTGTGGTCTCGCGTGGCCAACCCCTCCTCTGGTCATACTTCTGGGACTTGACAGTGAATCAGACACGCGATACCAACAAGCAAGTGCGTGGTCATGTGAGACAGGTATGCAAAACGTAATGACATGTGACCCGACCATGTGGTCTGAGCATCATTGGGGGTCAGAATAGTGCAGGGGTCAGAATAGTGCAGGCTTCTGAGCAGCTGAGCAGTTTTGTTTGTGTTTTAGTATTGTGCGACTTCAAAATTTCGTGTGTCCCGATTCCCAACGGACCCTGATCGGGAATCGGGACAAACCATGTTTTAGCGAGTTCTATCGGGACAAATCCCAACGAAATCGGGACACTTGGACAGCCTGTTATCAGGTGACAAGACGAGATTACATACAATCACCAAAGGTTTAGCACTGTAATGTGCTTCTCTCTATTCATTATTATTAGTTGTAGTTAATTAATTTATCGTTGCATGCATTCATGAAGTATATCTCAAGCTAACTTGCCCGTTCTTTGCCTAGGCAATTATGTTGCTAAATTAGTTATCAAGTGCCAAGCAAATCAAAGAATTATAATGATCACATTCCTAATATCCAGCAAGTCTTGTTATTCAGATCAGAGTATGAATTAATAGCCAGTCTGTTGCCATTCCTTCACAATTTAATATGCATGCATGGAGAGTTGAGAGACTGGATTAAATCACGTGTAATCTATTACTTTCTTTTCGTTTTTAGTTTTGTTAATATTTTCTGTCTCTTGGTATTGTGTTGCCCATTTGTTAACTATACTTCATAAAAGTATGATAGCAAATACATTACAATTATATTGTTATTATTTCTATACAGCAATATAACTATTAGTGAAATTGCACTTGCCAACGATTCCTTGTTTCGGAGAACTTAAAATCATTATCCCAAAATCAAGATTGAGGGGGCATAAAGAGCGCTAGGTATCAGAGGACTCGCATCTTCACAGTGTCGCTATAGTTACACAAATTGACTCCACTATGGCTACAGGCCCATGTGCACACTGGATACACAGAAAACACCCATGAGCAGGTGCCATTATCCTGTGGAGACTTACAGTCCTTGCCCACATATTATCTTTCGGTGCCACAAGCGGTGTGCTTTCTCCCACCCTTCCTCCTCTCTGTAAGAGTCATAATGATATAAATCTTACGTAAAAGACAAGAGATAGAGTCCCAATCTGGATAGCCCTGCCTTCTCAATCACCAAGGTCAGGGGTATACTAGACTTCGGCCGAGCTCCAGGACCACCCCTTTGTCACTGGTATCCCTCTCAGGCAGTCTGGCATCAAGCATACATATCACAACTCGTGCACTCATTGAGTCAAGGTAAGACGTCAATTAGATTTATATCTTTCCTACCTACAGAATGCAGTAGTAATGCTACTGCACTCCCTGATTAATAGAAACATAATCCTGAGCAGCTGTTCCTAGCCAGCACACCCCACCACCTATTTAATAAAAGAAAGTGGTCAGTTTCCTTAAACACGACATTCTCTTAGGGTATTGATAGCAGTGTGGTTGAATTCTTGTTATTCCTAACAAACTTCTTGCACATGCAGAGGCAGAGCTGAAATAAGTGAATTAATAAATTAAACTCCATAAAATAAGAAATTATTTTGGCTCAAACAGACTGAGCCTAGGTAGGACATTCTTGTATGGTGTTACATGTCTGATTAAGTCCTTCCCCTACTACAGCCATTTTGCAAATAATTATTTACAACCAACTTCCAAGGGAGAAATGGCACGTTAAAGACAGCTGAGGTTTTCTCTGGATAAAGCATGCTAGGAGGCACCTAAGTTAATGAAATTAACAGTTACACCATTGGAAAGGTCATCACCTGCTAAGAGAAAGGCTTACACTATCATGAGTGGATGTTTTGTCCAAACGCATCCCAACATTGGTGCAGTATTTGGTTGGACAAACAACACACTAGGTGGGACATTGTCCTATGTCCTACCTACTGTTATTTTCCACACTGGATCCTAGATAAATATACGAACTATTATGGAACACCTCTAGTTACACTATATCCTTTTAATTTTTCTAAGCATTAATTACTGAATTATGACAAAATAGGCAAATCAAAACCAAAAATACTAGCTGTTGCATGGGTTCCACTAAGGGGAACTAAGCGAATATCTGCCCAATGAAGCAGTAATTTTGATACAACCAGAACTATTGACAAAGTCTCTAGAGCCAAAGGATCATTCTGACAGAAACAATTTTTAAAAACAACTTCCCTCCGCTTAAGTTAAAACAACAATTACCGAAAGACATCTGCATAAATTGCCAAAAGGAATCTCACGGGAATTGTGGTAAAACAACATTACCATAACTACCAATGAGACCTACACCATTACAAATTACAAACTTAGCAAAGACAAAGAATGCTCACATTGTAATGGTCTCTCTGGATGTCAACCAATTGCAGAAACAAATCACTACGCAGCATTTCAATCGTAGCACGTAAAGTAGCAACATGTCCAGGATCATCACAAGCTTGCAGCTGAGCACAAAACTCCTCTAGCAAAGCGGCAGCTCTTCTCGAATCTGAAACGCAGCCAGCAAAACGTACTTGTAAAGCAACCATGCAGTAGAGTAAGCCTACCATGCTAATTATGCGACAGACACCTGTCACTAAATACGAAACTAAGCCAACTCAAGTAACTCTTTACCTTCCTTGGAAAGTGGCATAGCTATATCACCACTAGACACCTGTCAAAACCAGAGACAGCAAGGAAAAATTACCACAATTTACTATAAACATCCGGGACATGTACTAAATAGGCGTGTGTTCGCTAAATAAGTCACGTGCTCTTAATAGAAGTTTATGTCGCGACCTAACTGCCTTATCGTCTGCTCTGCATCACTGGAAGGTACGTGAACGTTGAGTTTGAAGGCTGTTGCGAGTAATTATTGTGTTCTTAGGCGTGTCAGCGCAGTCTTTCATTCACTCACACACTCTGACGTCTTCTGCATTTAACGTCCAAATTGCTACACCCGAAGTATAGTTGACATGTGCTGTCTGTGTGTATGGGCTAGAGGCAATGGGGCTATTGCAGGGACAGCCTATTCGCTATGTTCGACAAGACGACGGTAGCAGGCGGTGGCTGAACGATTTCAAGGGAAAGCCATCATCACAACCTACACGACTGGAAAGTATTGATGGTAGGAAGAAACTGAATTGTCTGGTCTTGTCCAGGCCACTGTTAAACGAAGTGACGTGATCAATTGTAGAATGTAGGTCAGAGTATCCAGTGGCTAGTGATCTCAAAGTAGGATGCTGTAGTAAACAGGAATTGCAAATTGGGAACGCGGGAAATAGGATGTAGGGAACAGACCCGGGGCAAAACGAAGGTATAGGAAAACGTAAGGCTGTTTTCATTTGCCAGCAATTTAAACTTCTCAGAATCTGTACATTTCCCAATCTGTTTTCTGCTGTCACAGAAGATGGACATGGCAGGAAATCAGGCACAGTTGTACCAATTTAAAGTTCCTAAGAAATTGGGCACTGTTTCAGAGATAATCAACTTTATAGATAACCTTAACTTGATTTTGATTGAGCTTGTGCAGTAGACGTAAGGCGCGTTCGATTGGGCTCTTCCAGCCTCTTCCAGAAGAGGCTCCGTGTGCACGCCCCTCTTCCAACTTCTACAGTTCTGCTACTATAGTCGGAAGAGCCATTTCTACCGACTCTGCTACTGGTTAGAAGAGCACGCCCCTCTTCCAACCTCTACCATCTCTGCGCTGGATAGAAGAGCACGCCCTCTTCCAACTTCTACAGTTCTGCTACTATAGTCGGAAGAGCCATTTCTACCGACTCTGCTACTGGTTAGAAGAGCACGCCCCTCTTCCAACCTCTACCATCTCTGCGCTGGATAGAAGAGCACGCCCCTCTTCCAACCTCTACCATCTCTGAGCTGGAAGAGGGGCGTGCTCTTTGAGACTCTTCTGGAAGAGCCCAATCAAACGCACCCCCTAGTGACTCACATCCCAATTCCCCACCTTGTTTGCGCTGAGTCAAAAATCTTAAGAAACAAGGAACTGCATGTCGAATATCTTAGGAAATTGGGAGGAGCCAGTCGTTCCCCATTTCCCATTCTATATTACTCGTGACAACAGGTAATAATATTATGTGCTCTTGTAATCTCATTTTCCATCCAAATATCCTAGCTGAAGTCAGTAGCCTTACAAATATAGCAATTATGTTTATTTGGTCAAGTGTTACTCCATTGCCTTGTAGGTCAGCTGTATGTCACGTGACCACCTGGTACTATCCTAGCTTTTCACACATCGAGTAATGTTATGCTGTTTCAGTAGTCTTGGTGTTACTACTAGTAATATGTGAACCTCCATCGAGCGTCGCTTCAATTGCAATAACCATTTATGATTAATTAAGAGTACTTGTATCTGGAGTAGAGTTGAGTTAAAATTGATTGAAATGTTTGCTACATAGCTAGATAGTATATGTGGATTCATCTAGACATCCGTAAGCTAATGTAGAGATCTACTATTCCTACCCACGATGGTACAGTACATACATTTTCTCTTCCACTCATAACTTCTAACTCGAAATTGCTCTATTCTAGCTACTGTACTATACAGAATTCAGTCAGACTTGCCATTTTTTTCCAACGCTACAGCTATAGATTCTGTATGTTTTTGTCTATCACTTTTGGAATGTGAGGAATTGAAATCGACACACACACACACACACACACACCAATCACATTGCATGTACTAATGAACATATCACAATGTTTTGCATAATACATCATTTCACTCCTACATCTTATTCTAACATCCATCCCAATCACTTTGCTTGTAACCCAAGCATGCATGTGCTAGGGTTACAGTAATACTGCAATTGTTACCAACAACCAAGAGACAGCAATTGGAATGTAGGCTAGGGCCATGCACTTATTGTTATAGCATGCCAGATGTCAACAATCCCACATGCCAGTCAATGTGTCCAGTCCCCTTCTCATGCTCTTCATGTTAATAAGCAGATGCCAGTACAGGTGCAGTTCTCACTTACTGTCAATTTTCCATAAGGTTGAACTTCGATAATCTGCAATATCTCTGCTGCCTTTTAGCTTTCACAATGATCTTGGTATGGTTAGAAACAGTAGGGCCTGGCATTTCAGTTATTAGGTAATTTCCCTTTGTTGCTTGGTGGCTCCATCTTGGAAGTTGCCTTTCCTCAGAATCAGAATGAATCTTCATCCTTCCTTGAACTGTCACCAGAAGCATCCAAGACAAGTGCAGGTGGTGTTATCTAATAAACTCTTATACTGGCTTTAATTACTTACACTAGATGATTCCCGTGCTAATTTGGCATGATTAGTGGGGTGTCTAGACTATCCCGGGCTAAGTGGGCGTGGTGGTGCGTTTGGCATGCTATGCGCAAGCACATGAAGAAGACGTTACTGTTTTTCCTTCTAATCTTATTTCGTCGATTCTGGTGCAAAACCGTTCTAAAAGATTCTTTGACATGTTCAGCAAAGTCTTCAAGGTTGCGAATACGGGACGAGAAATACAGGAATACGCAGAGTGAAATATACGATACGTATTGTTGCCCAGTAACAGGAAAATATGTAACACGTGGTTAGTTTTAGCTCAAGCCTGGCCCTTTGGTTTAACTCGGACTAATTTAGCACCAGCTAATTACATGCACTTTGCTGGAGCCAACATTGTTTACACTGGGCCAAATTAGCACAGCCAGTTTGGCTGGAGTGAAATCCTCTAGTGTAAAGCCAGTATTAGTCTTGACCTTGATTTACCTTGGTATATATGTTTGTTGTTTGGCATCTGCATGATAATGTTTACTTTATACACACCTCTCTGTGGGTGTGTCGTGTACCTTTCATGTTCAATTTCCTTGTTCTTTGAGAGAAGTCTGACAATGTAATGTCTAGACCCAAATTACCTAAGGTCCTTCAAATTACCATAGACTGGCAATTGTTATTTGGTGAAACGGTCCAAAATGTAATTTTATTTTTGCAACTACATCAATGTATGATGTCACCAGATGTAGAGTACATAGTGTGTTCATTTCTGCTGTAGTTCTGACATTTCGAGGCAGATATTGCATGATATGGAGACGGATGCAGTCCAACCAACTGGGAGTCCATGGAAACCCACAAATATTGATGTATTTTTGCTACTATTAATTTGCTACTAATAATGATTGCTATTATTTCCCGGTCTATGGTATTACCAGTCTCCAATGGCCTTTTCTTTGCTTTCCTGTTGTTGAACAGACACACCTACATCTCTCTCCTGGAAGTTAAGGTTTGCGGTCTTGAGATATACAATCATTTCTCAGGATTTGTAAACCGTGCTGTTTAGCTGCTTGCTATAGTATGAATCTTCTTGGTAGTAGACTCTGGTAACTACATATCCAGTGAGCAGCATACATTGCATCTACGAAGCAATTTAGATGGAGATTCTCCTGTTGTTTGATGTTTGCAGTGCCCAACTGTAGCTGAGCTAGTGAATCACTTCTTACATTCAAGATGCTGAGACTAGATCATGACTCATGACTTAGTATCTTCAGACCCGTAGTATTATGATATATGTAATATATACAAGTATGAAGGTCAATCGTTCTTGAAATGGATTCTGAACTTGTTCAGTTTCCAAAACGTCTACTTCTATCAGCAGAAAGGCGCTTTAATTAGCCCATTGTTGTAAAACAAGTGTGTTGACTTCAGTTATTGTTGATTTCATAACTGAAATCATTCTCAGAAAACTGTTGCTACTGTTAATCTGCAGATGGAAGAGTTTAATGTTGATGCAAACTTAATGACAACTTTTCTTTGAGAAAGCATATTTCTGTTAAAAGCAATAACAAAAGCTAACACATGCATGATACAATCTGTAGCTCAGATGAAAGGTAAAACATCTCTGTGAGTCATTTTCTGTAGCTGTATCATGCTAAATCGAAACTCTTTCACCTCCTGGATCTTCTGTTTTTAGTTAATTGTGTCAAGTTTTGGTGTATCAACTACTTTATGCTGTTGTATGTTTTTGTAGCTTCAGTTTACTCAGCACTACTTATACCTAGTGCCCCTGGAGCTTTGAGAGATCTGGCTAAGAGTCAACACCTTGGATGGATCATTAACTCATTTATGACTGAAGAAAGTCTGTCTACCAAGATGTCCTTCTGCTTATGCTGTAGCTGCTCACTGTAATGTTTTAGAGTGCATATGTGCAGTGGGCGGTGGAGTTGCTGGCTTGTGTTCTTCTCTTAGCAAAGGCAATGGCAGCCATGTTTGGTGTTTCAAGAATGTTTGTCTAACTGGGGTAACAGAACTGGCTGTATCATCATACATATCATTGTATTTCTTGTTATTCAATTAAGCCATCTGTCAACGAAGTCGTCTCTCAACCTGACTTTACTGAGCTTCCTATTATTATTGAAGACTTCTTAAAGGACCACGAGGCTGTCTACAGTGGTAAGTACAGCTTTCTTCTAATATGGTGGTGCTCTTGATTAGGCTAATGAACTACTGGCAAGCATTTGCTTTCAATACATTTTTTAGTGCCCACAACTTCAATGAATTGATTTGCAAGAACTAGAAGTCTGTACAAGCTTCTGCCAGATTGCCAGTTTGCTGGCAAGGGGTTATTTCAACTGTCAATAATTTTTTAAAAACTGTCAATAAATTATTGGCAGTTGAAATACCCCCTTGCCAGCAAACTGGCAATCTGGCAGAAGCTTGTTGTTGACTTTTTGTGTCATTTATCTGTATATTGTCCATGTCTCACAGGCAGACTACTAAGTTATACATATTATACTGTACACTGACAGTATATATGTACCCAAGTCAATGTGAAATTTGTGTTGCTCAGATCACCTCCATAACAACCTTGGATGACATTGGCTATATTTACTAGCTCAGCATGGAAAGTGATCATGAGAAACTATTTGTCTATCAATTAAGTACACAACATATAGAAAACCAGACTTATACTAGACCACATGGGCAAATTTGTCAGATTTGAGTGACATTCCAGCAGACAAACTTTATACATTTAATTAATACTAAACACACTCAACAATTTATAAACTGGCGTGTTAGACAAACAATCTGATATTAAGAAAACCTTGTGCTTTTGCTCACTGATACGCAGAGAACTATATGTCATGTTTTTATTATGCAAGCAGCATGCACAAGAAAAAACCCAAAAGGTTGCCTTCTAGACACAGGCGGGAGGTTTAAACCAATCCAAAAAATTTTTGATTCAGCCTTACAAGTTTGATGTAATAATCGTTTTGTTTATCTAGTATGGAATACATAAAGTAGACGAAAAAACATGCAGACTTCAAACTCTAACATTTTCATGCTTACCTCGAGGAGAGTGCTGAGATCAAATTACAATGCTACATGCCATTGTCCTAAAACGGAGTGCTAGAGATAAAATAGCACATGGCTGGACAACTAGTAGTCTAGTTACAACAGTGGCAAACGGTAAATACCAAATTCAAACATGAACAGTTGCTTAATTAACTAGGACTTAGCTTTCTCTGTTGGCTAATAATGCTTTATGTGTAGCTAGTCAACCGGATTGTGTTCATGTTGTCATTGATCGGAATGTCATAACAGGACAGAACGATCAATCTACTCTGTCTGCAGTTCAAAACCTCATCCTTCTCTCCAACTCATCAAGGTCGAATGTGTTGTTAAAAAGTCTATAACTCTGTTGTAAATTTAGTGTTGAAATAGACAAGGCAAGCCTCGATGAGTCAATCAAATTGTCATCTACAGAAGCTTCAGTTTTCATTGCTCAGTGAAGTGTCATCAGACTGGGAAGTATGTTACATCTAGTGCTAGTTAATATAATTACTCTACAAAACATTTCATATTTTGCATGTTACAATATAGTACAAATGGTTGAGTGTACTCGCTGTCTCTCAACATCATACGTTGTGGTCTGTAGCTTATTTACAGTCCTGCCAGATAACACAGCAACACCTATATATTATTGGAAAAACTCACTTGCATGGTTGTTCTCACCCTCTTGCTGCTCTTTGCATAGGTACACACAATCCATGTGTCTTTCCAGTCATTTCTACTGCCTGCAACTAACAGCAAAGAGTAGTTATAACCACATGTACTGTGTAATTGATTCTACTCTTGGCATCGACGAAGTCTTACAGTACAACCTCGATTACCAGACGCCAATCATCCAGACTTTTCGATAATCCGAACAAGTCCAAAAATGTGTGTCTTTCACACATGCCCCATAAGACAGCACTCCTGTGCAGAGAAATGGGTGTTGCTGACAACGTTGCAGTAGGAAGAAGTCCATAGATGGTGTTGTGTAAATATGTTAACGTAATATTGCTGCCATACTAAACACTTGTCCATTATTTGACTGTCACTTAATGTCTGACTGAGCCTCACGGAAGTCACCACACCATCATTTCAATTTTCTGGACTTTTGATTATCTGGACAATTTGGTTTCTGCTGAGAAACAGTCCGGATACTCGAGACTGTACTGTACTATATGACTGTGTATGGATAGACAATGAGATACACAGAAAATCAACCATATTAGAACAGATAGTTTAAACAGTGTTCTCCCCAGGATCTTTTGGCAGAGCGGGCTGCTCTGCCTTATTCTAAGCAATTAGGGTTTTAGACAAAGTAGATCATCCAGATGCCAAGACTTGAGGATCTCAAAGTAAGCTTATTAAATTAACTAAGACAGCTAGTGGCATCTAATTGTGCTAACAATTTTACAGCCACGCATGCAGCCCTTAATTAACCATGCTGGTGTTCACGTGCAAGTTGGTATACATGTCAGGTAAGTGCAGTGTCATGTCAGAGAACTATTGAGTCTTTCTTTACAAGCAGAGCTGTCGAAGATAAGAACACCTGCATTGTTGGAACAAAACGAGGGGCAACTGATGAAACACAGGAAGACTGGAGTAGATCGCCAGTGGCTAAATGATTTCCCATGGCCATGGCTTCTGTAGTGAGGCAGAAAACGAGACACAGTCATTGCTGTGCTCTCTTTGTTGAAAGATACAATCTAGGACTAAAAGATGTGCACTAGGGAAAGCTATTTAGATTAATATCCCATGCAAAAACGATCACTCGCCAAAGTCTACTGGAGCATGAAAGACGCCCATGCCATGAATCAGCTGTCTCTAGAGAAGCAACCCGTGCACTGTCAGGCAAGGACGACGCCCATGCCATGAATCAGCTGTCTCTAGAGAAGCAACCCGTGCACTGTCAGGCAAGGACGACGAAATTTCTTAGAGCTTGACACAGTTGAGCCTCATTGATCTGTAAAATATAATTTAACTGCCATTGGGCGTGGCATTGGGTAACGCCCACTTCAAGGAGTATTCTGCTCTGCCTTCTAAGATTTCTGGGGAGAATCAGACATCCAGTAAGTATCATAGCAGCAAAGTTCATTGCAAAACTTGGTCTTTTTTTGTACTGAGATAATATTTCAATACAAACCTGCTTGTGCAGCGGTTATTATCTCAGTCATGATAAATAAGAGAATAGGAGTGTGACAACTGGAATCAGCACCTGGGATACACTACATCATGTCACCATTCTATGCAGTATGCAGGCATATGATCACATCCAGAGAGCAGTTATAGATTAACCTCTTTCACAGGCCATCAATGCGCACGCAGGCTAGACGCTACAGTGGGGCAGAGCTCCTACGCAAAGCCCTAGGTTAATTACCTCATCGGTTTTTTAAATTAATGTTTTCTTGAAATCAAATTTGTGTTATGCTTGCCAATGATTGGAGTCATTTACCACCACATCAGCTCCAAGCTTTCATGAAACCTCGTTT